>NC_033798.1:34925231-35030540 GCF_001876935.1 Asparagus officinalis | reverse complement strand
ATTTATGAAATACCGTATTGATGTGGTATTTTCATTTATGAAATACGTACTTCATTATACCTTGATTAATGAGTCATGAGATGAGTCATTAAGGTGGTATGGTTTGGGAACATGGTTTTAGCACATAGTTTTGATTCTTCATGATTCATTGCATGACTCATGAGATGAGTCATTACATGACTCATGAGAAAATTATTATTTTGATGACTCATGGTGTGACTCATAGGATGAGTCATTCATGTCATGACATATTCTTCCTCTATAAATATGAGCTATCTTTCTTCTTTCATGGTTAATGGAAAAAATGAAATAAATGGTTTATTCATAGTTCCTTTCCATAAAAGAAAAGAAGAAAGATCTATCTCTTACTAAACTCTAGCAATCTTTAAGAAAGAAAGTAGTAGGATTTTAAAGTACCCCGGGGTGGATATCTTGCCTTGTGTCTCAAGAAGACTCCTATTTTATCAAGCCCACTTGAAGACTTGGAGATCCACTACGATGAGATTTTCTACTACAACGAACAAGAGCTAGGGGTTATTCGATCTTCCATCGAATCACGCTTCGAAAGTATGACTTTCTAACTCTTGTATGCTTTCTTTAATATAAGGATTATGTTAGATTTAATTAGGATAGTCCTATTATGTATTTCATGCTCTATACATGCTTAGCATAATTATACATACAGTATTCCGCTGCGTATTTTGCATGTATTTAGCACGTATTTCCTTTATTGTAAGCATTGTGCAAAGGACAGCCCTTCAGTAACTTCTGAGACTACAAAAACTTATGTAATAAAGCTCTTTGTATCCGTTAAAGCTTTAATCAGAGCTTCCCTTATGGTCTTAGACAGTCACAAAAGCTCGTACAGGGTGATCCTGGCAAGAATATTGGCCAGTTGCGCCATGACATTGAAATGGAAGGGGGCATTTGACCCTCCGGCTTCTTGAAGAAGATTTTTGTTATAACGGAACTCCTTTTATTTCCCCTTGTCTGTCGACTTCTTAAGATTAGAACCCCCAGCCTCTTCAGCCCATTCTTCTGCTCCTTGACTAACTTGATCATACTTTTTCAAGTATGGCTTCCCTAATCTGGTGCATGTTCTAGGGTTTGCTTCTTAGTCAGCGACAAGGACAATCTTCTCCTCTTCTAAGTCAGTGAGGGGGACTAGATGTGTATCATCTTCATTCAGAGAGGGGTTAATCATGTTGGATGTTCTAGCCTTGCCTCTCTTTTCTTTGCTGATGTGCTTGTCCACTGTTGGTCTTCAAGCAAATCGAGATGTACCCACATTACCTCTCCTTTCGGAGTAGTAAGGGGTACCAACCCTTTCTCTTTCTAACCATGTGGGTTAGTATTTTTCAAATGCAGTTCTCCCTTAGGGATAGGGATGACACCATCGGGTGTTGCCATGGGTGGAAAATCTCTGAACTAGACCGACATCATATTGATGGATACGGTCTTCTGTTCTGGCTTTAGTTTGAGCACATCAGAATCTACTAGGGCCTGCAGAATATCCTTGAAGACATAGCATCTCCTCGTTGGATGTCCCAACATTTTGTGATAGCGGCAATAGTTGGGATAGTCCACTTTAAACGTTTCATCAGGTTTCTTTACTTTAGGAAGCTTGAACTTATTGTTCTAAAGTAGCTGGAATAGAGTGTCCACATGGTCTTCTTTGTAAGAGTACTATTTGGGTGCTCTTGGTTGACTTGATGCCTTACCCTACTTGGCAGGTGGCGCTCGAGTACTGGTATCAGTAGCCAAAGTATCTTTTCCCTTTGATTGGGGAGCGTTGCCTTGATTCTGTTGCGCCGGTTGCTTCTATTTATTGGTCTCTTCTGTTTTGACCCTGGCAACAATCTCTTCTGCTTTCTCTCCTTTGGAGACTATCTATTTCTAGGATTGACATTCCCTGACCCCCATTTAAGCCAAGAGATGGGTTTGCAAATTATGCCGATAGGTTTTCACTAGAGTAGATTGTGTCATACCCGATGGACATCGCAAGGCAATGCTTTGGAATCTTTCGATGAAGGCCTTAATAGACTCTCCCTTCTTCTGTTTGGTAGCAAGAAGAGTAGGAACGGCGACTTTGGTGTCGTCTTTGAAGAACCTAGCGAGGAACAGCCTTTCTAGATCAACCCACTTCTGAATAGATCCAGCCAGTAGTTTCATGAATCATTCAAAGGCAACTCCCTTGAGGGTGCCAATGAACAAACGAGTTAGTATAGCATCATTTGCTATCACATCTTTAGTTTGTGACTTGAAGTAGTAGATGTGTTGGTTTGGTGACCCCGTGCCGTCAAAAGCTTGCAAAGTCGGGGCCTTAACCCTTGACGGATAGGGAGCTGCATCCCATTCAGCGGGATAAGGCCTCACAACTCCTTCTTGGAGCTCGCTCCTATTGGCAATGGCGTTGAGGTGGGCTTCCAATTTTTTCATTTTGGTCAATTGAGGATTCTGCTCATTTTCAGCTTCTTTTTCTTCTTCAAAGGAAGAGTCTATATGATGAGCTTCTTGATCAGAAGTCTCGTTTACCTTTTGTTTCCCCTTCGATGTGGATGATCCTCCTTTTTGGGAGGATTCCTACTGAGGTTGTGACTTAGATTTCTGAGAATTGGCCCTATCCGCAACGATTTGAGCCATCAGTAGACGGGACTGACCGTGTTGTTGCTTATTTAGTTGAGCAACATTCGTCAATCAATCAAGCACTGACCGCCTAGGCACAGAAGCACAATATTGATATTCTAAGAGGACTGCAAAAATAAGTCGATCATATTGACATGAATGAGTGGCTTGTTTTATCGGTCTTTCTCTCGATAAAATTTCCCTTAAATCGAAGACTTAGGAAGAATCTCTCACTAAATGTGAGGTTGGAGCTGGAACCCCCTGTCCATCAGTAGACGGGACTAGTTCTTGGTGAACATGAATCTTAACCCCATGTTGATCCTTTTGTACATGACGTATCACATCGCGTTTTGGAGAAGGGACGCGAGGGTCGCGTTTAGCATTTGGAACACAAGAACTGCGTCTTAGAGTGGGAATGCGAGGGTCACGTTTTGTTTGAGCAATGCAGGCCTGGGTCCGTGTTTTGTTGGTGAAATGATCCCTTGACGGTTGCGTTCTGATTGGGTAACACGTCCCTGAGGGCTGCGTTCTGATTGAATAACACGCTTCTGAGAACTACGTTTTGATTAGGTAACGCGCTCCTAAGAGTCGCGTTTTGGTGAATTAACACTTTCCTGAGGTTCACGTTTTGATTGAACAATGCACTACTGAGGGCTGCGTTCAACTTGGCTTTCATTGAGCTTATGCTTGGGCTCATGAACGTGGGGCCCGTGTTTTATAGTAGAAACTCTGAACTTATGGTCGCGTTTTGGCTCACAAATGCAAAGCTCGCGTTGATCGAAAGATTGGCTTTCTTAGAGTTATGCTCGTAATATGGATCTTCTCCTTCATGGAGCGGCGTTCTTCTTAGCCTGTCTTAAGGCTTTTGACGCAGTATCACCATCTGTACTGATCAGATTTGTTAACGCAATGGGCCTTTTGTGAGCCGATATCCATTGTTTTGGCACGGGTATAGAATCTTCAACTCAACTGACGAGTTTGGTTGAAGCTGAGCCTACTCCTTCAGAGGAGAGGCTGTCTGAGCAATCTGTGCTAAAGGAAAGTCCTTCCTTTGGTGATTCAGCTACAATTGGAGCTTTAGTCTCCTTAGAGGATTTACGAACCTTGCGCATAGCCTTGGGGCTAAGGGATCCGAAGGAGAGTACCTCCTCATACTTGGCATGATCGAACTCTACAACCACAATTTTGATTGTTGTTCCAGCGAGGTTGACGTTGGATTGCGCCATCACTTCTTCATTAGTGAAGCTAGTCCCCAGTAGAGTCTCCATCTTTTGTTTATGAAAAAATTGAAGAAAAAATGAGAAAAAAATTTCTATTTATCTCCCTAACTAACTTAGAAAAAGAATAAATACAATCTCTCAGTATAATCTTTCTCCAACTGATTTAAAAAAGAAATTACAAGTTTTCTATATCAGTTTTCCAATTTACAAAAGAGAGAAGGGATCAACGGAGACCCTCCTCTTTGTTTAAATCTGGGTTCTTCTTAGTGTCGATGAGAGCTTGATTCTTGTATCCCGCTGATGATCTGATCACTTCGACGAATGGAACACGATCTATTCCTCTTGATTTGATGTTGAGGAGAACTTGCAAAGCAAGTTTAAAACTCTTAATGAGTTTAAAACGCAATGAAAGAGTTGATTTGATCTAACCAAAATCGGTTCACAGCTAAGGATGAAAGCTCCCAGAACTGCTCAAAACTCTCCAAGCTCAGATGTTGATCCTCTCAAGTCTTGAACTGTTGAAGATCCCCCCGAAGACCCAAAAATCTAAATCCCAAACTCAGTTGAGTTTTTCACTATTTATAGGGGTTTTAGGGGTGTAACTAACCCCTAAAATCGTTGCTTAGTGGGGTTGTGATCCCCTTAGATCATGTAAAATAGTTTTTAGAACTGTTCAACTCGTGTATGAATGAGTCAAATGCAAAATTTGCATTCTGGACACGAACTCTGCATCCTGGACTTGGGACACAGAGTTGGGCTCTGTATTTAAGGTCGGAAACGCAGTGGTTAGCCCTACGTTATGTTCTTGGAATGCAGATATGAACTCTACATCTCGAGTTTAGAACGCAACAATGAGTTTTGCGTTTTGATTTTAAGACGCAGAGGTGGACCTCTGCGTCTTGAGTTGAAGAGACCGTCTTTCGTTAGAGCGTTGTGAAGATTGTCGAATTGTAATCTTCTCCTTGGCTCCTTAAAATGCAAGAGTCATTAGTTGTAACTCTTTTTGATGATTGTGAAGGCCATCGAATCAGAATTTCCATCGATTGTTGTGAAGGTTGTTGAATTATAACCTTCGTTGATTGTCGTGAAAAGTCTCCAAATTGTAGCATTCTAGAAGTCGTCGAATTGTTACTTTCATTATCAGTGCTTGATAGAGGTCAACTATCTGAAATAATTTTTAGACAGCCTACATGGTGCAGGGCATTTTGAACCGTAGAACTAGGGAGGAGGGAGGTAGCAATGATATTTCATTGCCCTCCTTGGCCTATCAGAACACCAGAATTAGGGAGGAGGGTAGTAATGACTTATTGATTATGAGATAGTGCAGTTAGTTGAAAAGAAGATTATTATTTGTCTTTTTTCAAATTTGTTATAAATTATTGGAAATTGCGTGTATAACTTTGGGACATGTTTGGAATTTTCTGAAAGGATAATTATGTAACGGTAGAACACTAAAAAATGGGCTTTTCTTGAATAATAGTATAGATAGATATACGTAGATATATTTGACTATATATTTAATTGAATAACATAATTATATTTTTGTGTAGATTCCTCAATCTTCGCCCTCTATCTTTAATCTCCTCGCTCGATTTCTTGTACTTTGTCACCGCGAGTCATGAATTACGACTTCTCAACAAAGCTAGGATGAACCATCCCTGCATTCACACAAATCTAGCAATTGTGGACCAGTTTAAGATCGAGGTTTTATATTAAAGCTCGATTTAATATGACCAATTTGAGATTTTTGAGGTTTTGCTCTTTGGCGTGTTTCATACAACTTACATGCAGTTTTTAGGAGGATGAAATAGATCGTCATGCAAATCATGTGATATAACATATACTTATGTGTCATTTGATTTTTCATCAGGATAACACCTAATATAATTCTTCCATTCCCCCAAAATGATTATCTGCTTAAGTTTCTAAACTATTTATTGTTTTAACTAAAAGGTTGAACGAATATGAAGATATATTTTTAGATATGGGAGGCAATCAAGCAAAACCAATTCTTTGAATGAGCAACAATAGTACAAATTTTAATTAAGAAAATAATGATGCCCTAGCATATATCGTTTATTTCAAAGTTTAATGGATTTTTAATTTATATTTATGGTCCTATCAAGTCACTTTTGTAGTCTTGAAGTATTTGCATATTACTACTGGAAAAAGTCAAATCATCAACATAAAAAGATATAATAAGTATACCAGAGTTACCTTGTCTTTCAAGATTGGTTCACTTGAGCTTCTATGAAATTCCTTCTCATTGAATTATGTATAAATTTGACTATTCCATGCTCGAGGTTCTTGTTTCAACCCATATAAAGCCTTTTTCAACTTATAAACTTTGTTTGCTTGACCACTTTGAATATAACTTTGACGTTGCTTCATATAGATTTCTTCATTCAACACTCCATTAAAGAAAGCTGATTTCACATCCAATTAATGTAAGGACCACTCTTTGTCTGCCACGAAAACAATGAATGTCCTAATACTCTTATGTCGGGCAACCAGTGTAAATATTTCATTATAGTAAACTTTGAATTGTTGAGAATAACCATTAGCCACTAATCTTTCTTTATGCCTTTGAATGGTATCATCGACACTATGCTTTATTTTTAGATCCACTTGAAGGTAATGGCTTCTTTCTATTTAGAGTTTTCCATTAACTTCCCAACTTTATTTTTTCTATCACACTTATCTCATATTGCATGGCTTGCTTTCACACTTCTTCATCTTTTGCTTCTTCATAGCAACTTGCACTTCACAACACAAAAGATACAATAGCATAATGTCACTAAGACTTCTCATTCTTATTGGAGTTGAGCTTGGAGATGAATTTGAGCTTGCATTGAGGATGGGCTTGCATCCAAAGATGCTTGAATTGACACTTCTTCTTTTAATCATTTTCTTCATTTCCTTTTTTAGGAAATATCCCTCAACCATCACAATACATTGTTGGACGTTTTTCTCTTTCTAATCGCATGAAGCTTTCTTATTAAAGAGCACGTCTCTACTAATGATAAGTTTATTTGTCTGCAAGCTAAAGAGCCTATAGC
Source organism: Asparagus officinalis (assembly GCF_001876935.1). Lineage (NCBI taxonomy): Eukaryota > Viridiplantae > Streptophyta > Magnoliopsida > Asparagales > Asparagaceae > Asparagus > Asparagus officinalis. The sequence continues at coordinate 35,023,636 of NC_033798.1, read as the reverse complement.
CTTTTGATTTTGATCTATATCCAACAAATATGCATTTCTCACTAGTTTTATTAAGTTTGCTTCTCTTTTATTTTGTAACATGAGCATAGAATACACAACCAAACACCTTGAAATGATTTGCCAAAGGATTTCTTCCACTCTAATCTTCAAATGGTATTTAACTTTTAGAGATCTATTAGGACATTTATTCATCAAGTAGATTGCCGTATACAATGCTTCGGCCCAAAATAAATTTGGAAGACCCTTAGCTTTGATCATGGATCTTTCCATCTCCATAATGTTCTGGTTCCTCCTCTTGGCCACTTCATTTTGTTGATGTTTGTATCAAATAATTAGTTATCTTTGCAAGCCAACATCTTCACCAAATTTGTCAAATTCTCTGGGCTTGTATTCACCTTCTCTACTTCTAAGCACTTTGATGTATTATCTACTTTGCCTCTCACAAGGCTCTTGAAGTTCTTGAAAACAGAGAAAAATCCAAATTTGTGCTTCATTAAGTAAACCGAAATCATTCTTGAAAAATCATCAATAAAAGTTAGAAAGTAGAGATTACCAGCATGTGAGGGAATTTTCATAGGTCCACATACATTGGTGTAAACAAGATCCAATAGTTCTTTGTCTCTCCATACTTTCTATTTTGGAAAAACTTCTCGATGTTGTTTCCCAAGTGCACAACATTCGTAAACTTCATTCTTTCCTTGTATTGCCGGTAAACCATACACTATTCTCTACAAATGTAGACTCCTTAAGCTTTAAAAATTCAAGTGCATATCTCTGATGCCAAAGCTTTGGTTAATCATTTACCTCTATCTCTAGAGCAATATCTTTAGCATATCGGAGAGTGAGAGGAAAACTTTAGTCCTTCTCTATTTTGATAGTTTTCATAAGATCTATTTGCCTCTATCATATATTTTGCACACATTGTCTCGAAAGTTGATGATATGCCAATGCTCCAATTACCAACATGAAGAACATTTGCATCAACATCTGGAACAATTAAAATATCATGAATAAACTCTCTCATTTCTTTATGTCATTTTTTGTGCGTAACAAAACTCAAAACACACAAAAGAGCACGAACAAGAACGAGATAGATCACAACCAATAAGTAAAACACAATCACCACAGCAAGACAAACGAATTTTATATGGTTCGGCAAGTTGCCTACATCCACGGGGCAAAGAGGGGAGAGTTTTTACTATTAGAGATAAAGAGAATACAAATAGGGTTTACAATCTCACCAAAAACTCTCAAACAAAGCTCTCAAAATCTATCACAAATTCTCCCTCAAAGGATGCACAATTCTCTCTTAAAAGCTGCTCAAAGTCATCCTTAATTAACCCTAATAATCGTGATTAAGGTTATATATCAACACAAAATAAAACGGCTCAGAAAATATAACCCAGACTTAGATCTGACTGGTGGTCGACCGCCGAATTCATCGAGGTCGATCGCCTAGGAATCGACAGAAACATAAATCGACTACAGGGTTTGGCGTTTGACTGTGACGCTCGACCGCGACGCTCGACCGTCACCAATTCTAGAGACCCAGAATCCTACAGGGTCCCTGGTGGTTGACCACGGCGATCGACCGTCTCCAACTCCAGAATCTACCTTCGATCAGCAGTCGACCGTCTTCAACTCCAGAATCTACCTTCGAGCTGTGTATATTTCCCATCGGCCGTAGCTATCTCGCGGTCAACCAACAAGCTTCCAAATAGTTTCCTGCACTTGTTTTCCTAAACTTTTCAACTATGTTACCAATTTCTATAAATCTCCACCTCGGTGAAGTTTCTCCCAAAACTGAGCCGACACAAAAAACAATCAAACATCCCACTTGTTGCGTCTAGTACGAAGTGGAATAAATTCTCAACAACGGACTCAATCCACAATAAGTCGAGAACCCGAACAAGAGCTTAAACAATCTTCCCCCATTGATATTAACTAATCCAACCGGCTGTATCAAAAATGACTGCCTACGTATCCTCTTGCCCAAGGAATCAAGCCTCACGTAGAAACAGAGAAAAATCCAAATTTGTGCTTCATTAAGTAAACCGAAATCATTCTTGAAAAATCATCAATAAAAGTTAGAAAGTAGAGATTACCAGCATGTGAGGGAATTTTCATAGGTCCACATACATTGGTGTAAACAAGATCCAATAGTTCTTTGTCTCTCCATACTTTCTATTTTGGAAAAACTTCTCGATGTTGTTTCCCAAGTGCACAACATTCGTAAACTTCATTCTTTCCTTGTATTGCCGGTAAACCATACACTATTCTCTACAAATGTAGACTCCTTAAGCTTTAAAAATTCAAGTGCATATCTCTGATGCCAAAGCTTTGGTTAATCATTTACCTCTATCTCTAGAGCAATATCTTTAGCATATCGGAGAGTGAGAGGAAAACTTTAGTCCTTCTCTATTTTGATAGTTTTCATAAGATCTATTTGCCTCTATCATATATTTTGCACACATTGTCTCGAAAGTTGATGATATGCCAATGCTCCAATTACCAACATGAAGAACATTTGCATCAACATCTGGAACAATTAAAATATCATGAATAAACTCTCTCATTTCTTTATGTCATTTTTTGTGCGTAACAAAACTCAAAACACACAAAAGAGCACGAACAAGAACGAGATAGATCACAACCAATAAGTAAAACACAATCACCACAGCAAGACAAACGAATTTTATATGGTTCGGCAAGTTGCCTACATCCACGGGGCAAAGAGGGGAGAGTTTTTACTATTAGAGATAAAGAGAATACAAATAGGGTTTACAATCTCACCAAAAACTCTCAAACAAAGCTCTCAAAATCTATCACAAATTCTCCCTCAAAGGATGCACAATTCTCTCTTAAAAGCTGCTCAAAGTCATCCTTAATTAACCCTAATAATCGTGATTAAGGTTATATATCAACACAAAATAAAACGGCTCAGAAAATATAACCCAGACTTAGATCTGACTGGTGGTCGACCGCCGAATTCATCGAGGTCGATCGCCTAGGAATCGACAGAAACATAAATCGACTACAGGGTTTGGCGTTTGACTGTGACGCTCGACCGCGACGCTCGACCGTCACCAATTCTAGAGACCCAGAATCCTACAGGGTCCCTGGTGGTTGACCACGGCGATCGACCGTCTCCAACTCCAGAATCTACCTTCGATCAGCAGTCGACCGTCTTCAACTCCAGAATCTACCTTCGAGCTGTGTATATTTCCCATCGGCCGTAGCTATCTCGCGGTCAACCAACAAGCTTCCAAATAGTTTCCTGCACTTGTTTTCCTAAACTTTTCAACTATGTTACCAATTTCTATAAATCTCCACCTCGGTGAAGTTTCTCCCAAAACTGAGCCGACACAAAAAACAATCAAACATCCCACTTGTTGCGTCTAGTACGAAGTGGAATAAATTCTCAACAACGGACTCAATCCACAATAAGTCGAGAACCCGAACAAGAGCTTAAACAATCTTCCCCCATTGATATTAACTAATCCAACCGGCTGTATCAAAAATGACTGCCTACGTATCCTCTTGCCCAAGGAATCAAGCCTCACGTAGCTCACCCAAATGGCCTCCAAAGGCCCTCAATATCGAAGAATGTTCAATAGCTCCAAACAATGACTAAACTTCATACCTGAGATAACTTTGGTCAATATATCTGCAGGGTTGTCCTTTGTGTGAATCTTCTCCAATATGACATCTCTATCATCCAAGACATCTCGAACAAAGTGGAATCTGACATTAATGTGCTTCGTGTGTGAATGATAAACTTGGTTCTTTGCCAAATAGATAGCTGACATGCTATCACAATATACCTGAATGGTCTTAAGTGTAATCCCTAAGTCATCCAACAATCTGTGCAACCATAAAGCCTACTTTACAGCTTCAGTCACAGCCATATACTTTGTCTCCGTAGTAGAGAGAGTCACTGTAGATTGAAGTGTACATCTCCAACACATCGATGCTCCTGCCAATGTAAATACATATTCTAAAGTAGACTGGCGCTTGTCAAGATCCCCCGTATAATCAGAATCCACATAGCCAATACAATCCTGCCCAATCTTCTTATTATTCTAAAATACCAAACTAGTATCCACAGTACCTTTGATATACCGTAGAATCCACTTCATGGCCTCCTAATAACCCTTCTAAGGGTCGTGCATGTACCTGGACACCATGCTCACGGTATGTGACAAATCTAACCTCGTACACACCATCGCATACATCAAGCTACCCACCATACTGGCATATGGAACCTTTAACATGTACTCTCTGTCCTCAACTAAAACATGTGACATCTTAGCTGAAAGCTTAAAGTGGGGAGCCAATGGAGTACTCACTGCCTTAGTGTTGCCATCAAAGCTAAATTTCTTCAACATCTTCTGCAAGTAGCTCCTCTGTGTAAGCTTTAATCTCTCTTTCATCCTGTCTCTCTCGATCTCCATACGCAATATCTTCTTAGCTTCGCCAAGATCCTTCATCTCAAGCTTGGATGACAACTCCTTTTTCAACTTTCGAATAGCTGAAGAATTCCTGGAAATAATAAGCATATCATCAACATATAATAACAAATAGATACACTCACCATCCTGTAGCTTGTGCATATAAACACATAAGTCATATGGGCTCCTCGTGTATCCTTAGCCAATCATAAAGCTGTTGAATCTCTTGTACCATTCTCACGGCGATTGTTTCAATCCGTAAAGAGACTTCTTTAGCTTGCACACCAAATCCTCCTTTCTTGCAGCTTTAAACCCCATAGATTATGTCATGTAGATCTCCTCATCTAATTCTTCATGTAGAAAAGCCATTTTAACATCCATCTGGACCAAATCCAAATCCAGTTGTGCCACTAATGCCAAAAGAATCCTTATCAATGACTGCTTCACAACGGGTGAGAAAAACTCATTGTAATCAACACCCTCAAGATGGGCATACACCTTGGCAACCAATCTGGTTTTGTACCGAATGTACCTAATAGAAGATCTATCTTTCTTTGCATATATCCACTTGCATCTAATAGCCTTCTTTTCCTTAGGTAGCTTTGCAAGTTCTCAAGTATCGTTCTTCTGAAGAGAGTGCATCTCCTCCTCCATAGCTTCCCTCTACCTGATCGAATCAGAGCTAGACTCTGCCTCCCTATACGTAAAAAGAACCAAATCATCAACGACATCCACTAATAAAGCATATGCAACCAACACATCATTGTATCTAGTTGGCCGACGAATCACCCTTCTAGGTCTATTTGTTGTAATCGACTCCTAAACAAGACTCTGCTCCTGAGTCTCACCAACCACTGTGAAAACACCCTAGAGGGGGGTGAGTAGGGTTTATGCTAATCTTATTAGATATTAATACCGATTAAAAAACTTTTTTGATTAATTAATTCTTGCAAGAGATATATGAATGAGTTATGAGCAAGAATGTAAAATACAAGCACAAAATAAATATACTCAAAGAAAACTCAAACACAAGATATGTTCACGGAGTTCGGTCAACCCTTGACCTACGTCTCCGCTCCTCACCTCGAGGAGATCTCCACTATCGACACACCCGGTTTGGAAGCCGGAACTTCTCTACACACTCGGTTTTCTAGCTCACCGAAAACTCTACAAGTCACTCACAATGTACATACACAAATTACAACCAACACATCATTGAAAGCCAGAACTTTTCTACATACTCGGCTTTACTACCTTTATCTAGGTTTTACTACCAACACCACTCCTCTTGGTATCGACTATGTTCTCACCACACACTCCTCTCGGTGTAAATGTGTATACAAAGTGAATCTCACAATAAAGCTCACAAATACAAATTTGTTCTCTATAATAGATGAGAACACAATGTAGGCTCACTCTCAAGGTTATATTCACCACAACCCTAAATTATACAATATGTGAAAATACTTAAGCCCAATGGTTGTGTGTGTAAGCAATGAGAAAATCAAATATAAACTCAAATAAATCTAGCAGATATGAATATAACAATTGAAGCATAAACAAGCTAGAGATATGAGTTTAGAAACACTTCTCTAATAACAAGAGAGAGGGATTGGAAGATTGAAAGCCCAAACTGAAATTGATCTCCTCATCTTGTAAAACAATCTTCACAAAACTGATTTTGTAAACAAACACTTAAAACAAACTTAAAACTCTTTTTAAACTTGTTTTAAAACATTCTCTTGTTAGTTCAGAAGTGAAATGGTATAGGGTATATATAGGATGAAGAAACAAAGCCCAAAACCCAAGTGAAACCAAGCAAAAAGACAAAAAAACAGAAATAAAAAATATAGTCGTTGTGACAAATCAGTCGACTGACGGGTTGTGTCAGTCGACTGATAAGTTGACCATTGTAGGCAAACGGCAACTTATCAGTCGACTGATAAGCATGGTCAGTTGACTGATGACCTCATCAGTCGACCAATAAAAAAACAAAAAACTTTTGAAGATTGCAGAATATTTCTTCAGTCGAATGATAACAAATTTTTAGCATGTATTGATTTTTAAAAATGAATTTCAAAGTCCTTTTAAAAATATCAAATAAATTCCAAAAAATGTAAAACTTTAGAAAAAGTTTATAAACATGAATATAAACATGTTGGAATAGGAAAAAAAATTCAATTTGCTCTTACTATTTGTGGAAACTCAGAAATATTCAAAAACACTAAAAATACATGTTGATTTTGATATTTAGCTCAAGTCAAGTTCTGAAAACTTGTGTACTGTTTTTATGGACTTAATAAAATATGTTAATAACATTTGTGTAGTCCAAAGCATATTAAAATATATTTTTCATAAAAACACCTATATTTGAGAAAATTCACAAATGAAATGTGTGTGTATATTTGAGCTTGTAGAATTTGCACATATTATATAATTCTATACTAAGTATACCAAGAATGAATCTTCTGAAGCTTGAACTTTGATTGATTGACTTGATTTTTATAGGCTTCAATATCAATGTAGCTCATTTTCTGTGTATACTAAATAACACAAAACAAGATACTAAAACCAATATTAATCGTAAATTGTTTGTTAAATCATCATCAAAGCAAGAAGGCCAACAATCCCCCCTTTTTGATGATTACAAACAATTTACCAATATGGATAATAAAATCAATAAATAATTAAAAAATAACTACTATATACTCACAATTTCTCTCCCTTTGGCAACATCAAAAATAGGGATATTAAAAAATAGGAAAGCGAAAGCTCCCCCTACTTATAAGCATGGTGAGTATAAAAATAATAATAGAAATAGGGAATGCTACCCCTATCAAAATGCCTTATAGGGAATATATGCAATAAAGATCATGGCAAACATGTGAGCAAGCATAAATATAAAATATGCTAAACACAACTCACATACAAGATAGACTAAGTGAACACATATACATGTATCATGAAGATAAGGTGCCACAAGAGTCTAAAACATAAAAACCTAAAAAAATTTCAAAAAAGTTAAAAAATCAAACATCAAATGATTTAAAAAAGGGAAAATGCTTCCATCCCCCAAAAGCCAAGGAAACGTGCTTCCTACCCCCCAAGACTTTGTCAATGGGTGTTTTACCCCCAAAAATAAAGATTCTGTTCTCTAAGCCCCGAAAATACAAAATCCAAGATATTAAAAAATGTGAAGACCATAATACCCTTCTCTCTCTCTCTTTCTTTTTTTATTAAAATATGACGAGGATTATTTTATTATTTTCGTTTTCTCTCTCTCTCTTTATTATGATGTACTGAGATGATAGTTGAAATGATTAATGAGGATTATTTTATTATTTTAGTTTTTTATTATTTTCGTTGTTTGTATTGGGAGATTGTTAAAGTTACGGGTTAATTGTTAAGGTTACGAGTGGGAGATTGTTAAAGTTACGGGTTAATTGTTAAGGTTACGAGTTAATTGTTAATGTTACGAGTCAATTGTTAAGGTTATGAATCTTCTCTCTCTCTCTCTCTCTCTCTCTCTCTCTCTCTCTATCATGATGTTACTTTGATGATATTGAAATGATTGAAGAGGATTATTATTTTATTTTTTTTATTTTTTATTCTTTTAGAATATTCGTTGTTAAGGATCATGGTTGGTTGTAAAGGTTATGCATTATTTGTTAAGGTTACGGGTTGGTTGTTAAGGTTACGGGTTTGTTGTTAAGGTTATGGGTTTGTTGTATAGATTACAGATTTGTTGTTAAGGTTACGGGTTTAATTGTTAAGGTTACGGGTTTAATTATTAAGGTTACGTGTTTAATTGTTAAGGTTACGCGTTTAATTGTTACGGTTACGGTTTAATTGTTAAGGTTACGGTTTAATTGTTAAGATTACGGGTTTAATTGTTAAGGTTACGGGTTTAATTATTAAGGTTACGGGTTTAATTGTTACGATTACGGGTTTAATTGTTAAGGTTACGGGTTTAATTGTTAAGGTTACGGTTTAATTTTTAAGGTTACAGTTTAATTGTTAAGGTTACGGGTTTAATTATTAAGGTTACCGGTTTAATTGTTAAGGTTACGGTTTAATTATTAAGGTTACGGGTTTAAATTTTAAGGTTAAGAGAGAGAGAGAGAGAGAGAGAGAGAGAGAGAGAGAGAGAGAGAGAGAGAGAGAGAGAAGGGATCCATAACCTTAACAATTGACCTGTAACCTTAACAATTAAACTTGTAACCTTAACAATTAAAACCGTAACCTTAACAATTGACCCGTAACCTTAACAATTAAACTCGTAACCTTAACAATTGACTTGTAACCTTAACAATTAAACTTGTAACCTTAATAATTAAATTTGTAACCTTAACAATTGACCCGTAACTTTAACAAGTAAATCGTAACCTTAACAATTAAACTCGTAACCTTAACAATTAAACCGTAACCTTAACAATTAAACCCATAACCTTAACAATTAAACCCGTAATCTTAACAATTAAACACATAACCTTAACAATTAAACCATAACCTTAACAATTAACCCGTAACCTTAACAATTAAACACGTAACCTTAATAATTAAACCCGTAACCATAATAATTAAACGCGTAACCGTAACAATTAAACCCGTAACCTTAACAATTAAACCCGTAACATTAACAATTAAACCGTAACCTTAATAATTAAACCGTAATAATTAAACACGTAACTTTAACAATTAAACACGTAACCTTAATAATTAAACCCGTAACCTTAATAATTAAACCCGTAACCTTAACAACAAATCTGTAGCCTACACAACAAACCCATAACCTTAACAACAAACTCGTAACCTTAATAACTAACTTGTAACCTTAACAATCAATGCATTACCTTTACAACCAAGCATTATCCTTAACAACGAATATCCTAAAAATAAGAAAAGAATAAAAAATGAAAATAATAAAATAATAATCCTCTTCAATTATTTCAATATCATCAAACTAACATCATGATAGAGAGAGAGAGGATTCATAACCTTAACAATTAACCTGTAACATTAACAATTAACTCGTAACCTTAACAATTAACCTATAACTTTAACAATCTCCCAATACAAATAACGAAAATAAAAAATAATAAAATAATCCTCATTAATTATTTCAACTATCATCTTAGTATATCATGATAAAGAGAGAGAGAAAACAAAAATAATAAAATAATCCTCATAACTATCATCTTAGTATATCATGATAAAGAGAGAGAGAAAACAAAAATAATAAAATAATCCTCATCATATTTTAATAAAAAAAGAAAGAGAGAGAAGAGAAAACAAAAATAATAAAATAATCCTCATCATATTTTAATAAAAAAAGAAAGAGAGAGAGAAGGGTGTTATGGTCTTCACATATTTTAATCTCTTGGGTTTTGTGTTTTGGGGGGCTCATAGAACAGAATCTTTATTTTTAGGGGTAAAACACTCATTGACAAAGTCTTAGGGGTGGGAAGCACGTTTCCTTGGATTTTGGGGGCTGGAAACATTTTTCCCTTTAAAAAATACAAATTATCCACCATAAAACATGATTGATTGAGAGCACAAGTAGACATATAAAAGGTGTCTCAATACCCAATCATAAAATATTATTTGGATATAGACAAAAATAGATCATGAAATCAAATAAAATAAAATCATGAACCTCACGAAGGTTCAAATAAAAGCCTCAAATGATACTAAAAGAAATTCAAAGTGTATATATTATATCATTTTCGACAAAAGCAAGAGAGGTGAGCATAACAAGCTCTTGAAACAGGTTTCAACCCAAATAAATCTTTTAGCATCTGGTAAACCTCCCGGGGGTTGCTCAAACCATAAACCTCTCTTATGAAAGCTCAAGAACAAAGTATAAAGAAAAATATGGTTGATCAATAAAAAGAACCTAATGCTAATTGAAAACACCCTAATGCCACTAGGAAAGAACCTTCTTTGTGAAATTTGATCAAACAACATATAGAATTTATTATAAAGCACAAATTGATTATCCATAAGTACAAACACATAAATATCATCATATAAGTGTTTTATAATGATCCCATAAACACAAACTAAAAAAAATTGAAAACAAAAAAAAATGTTTTAACATAGAAAAATCATCTTGATAAAAATTTGTATCAATTCATAAAAGATGAAAACATGAAAATCTATGAAGGAGAATCATAAAAAAAAATATGAATGATAACTTTTCAAATCAAATACCAAGTATAAAATTGTTTTCAATTTTGTTGACAAAACTTAAATAAGAATCGTCTTTAAGAACGTGAAAAACTAAAAAGTTAAAAAACTTGTTCTTAAAGATCAAACATGTTTTGGTACCCAATTACTCTTAGTACCAAAGAGTCTAGGGACATGACCCCTATCATTAAAGCTTAAGGCCCTTAGGTTATGAACCCATTTGAGCGTATATGTTGTACGGACACGGTCAAAACAATACTCATATAAATATCCTTTTCAATTGCAATTGGTGCAATAAAAGGGTTTAAAATATTTGTGTTGACCAAGTGGTGGTGCACGGAAATCATTTGCAAAAATAGGTTTATCTTGAAAATTATTTTACAAACGAGAAATTCTTTTTAAATCAAAACAAAATTTGGTCAAATGACCAAAACGACCACAAAAGTCACACTTGTACACATGAGCATGTTTATGATGTGCAATATGTGCTTGTACATGTGTATAAGATGAAGAAGCTTGATGGGATGCACAATGATCAATATTTTTAGGCATAGTGAATTTTTGTGCATCATAACAAAATTTAGCAATATGGCCTTTTCGGCCGCAAATGGTACACTTGTCAACTTTATTATACATGTGTGCATAGTGAATAAGTTTCTTAAAAATAATTTTGTGGGACTTTGCACATACGTCCATAAGCTTTTCATTATTGACTATGCATGTATTTAATGTTGAATCTAAGGATGATATGCATTTCTTTATTTGATTTAACTCATCATTTAAAATATGTGCATTGTCACAAGAAGTAGAACAAACAAGAGTATCTAATTTATTTTTATTAGCCTCTACTTCTAACATGATATTATTCTTATCATGAGTCAAACTTGCAATATCTAATCTTAATTTTTCATTGTATTCTTTAAGATTAATATTTTCATTCGTAATGAAATCAAACTTAGATACAAGAGACTCATGATCAGATTTTAATTGAACATGCTTGCTTTTTAGATCTTTAAAATTATGTTTCAATTTATTATGGTTATGCAATAATTTTTCATATTCATGTGCGAGCTCATCATAAGTAAAATTATCATCGTTATTAGGCTCGCATACCTCACTAGGGCTGTCGCCTAGTGGTCGTGTGCATGAAGATGAAGCTCCTTTTGAACTTGAAGCCGAATCCTCCAAATCTTGTCGGATTGCCTCCAAGTCCCCTTAATGTGCTTCTATAAATTTTCACAACGTATAAGCACTATCAAAAGAATCAATTTTGTTAGTAAAAGATAAGCTAAATGCATCAATAAGAAATTCTAATAAAGACTTGTTCATAGCAAATAATCTAATATCATTATCACTCCACTTGGATTTCTCCGTAGTGGGTACAATATAAGCGCATTCAATAATTTTCCATATATCAATATTTGTAGATCTAGCAAAAAGGTAAAATCTAGCAAACCATTATTCATAGGGGAAATTACTTATTCTAGGAGCAATGTTAATAGGATAACCAAGACTAGGTGCACCATACATGTCCATGATATATGCATGCAAGATACCGAAAAAAACAAGATTAGCAAAAGAATATAAGACCAAGAAACTTTGACTCTAGGCAATTAAGCCTCTAATCAAGAGCACCAAGCTCTGATATCAATTGAAAACACCCTAGAGGGGGGTGAGTAGGATTTATGCTAATCTTATTAGATATTAATGTCGATTAAAAAAACATTCTTGATTAATTAATTCTTGCAAGAGATATATGAATGAGTTATGAGCAAAATTGTAAAATACAAGCACAAAATAAATATAATCAAAGCAAACTCAAACACAAGATATGTTCACGAAGTTCGGTCAACCCTTGACCTACGTCTCTACTCCTCACCTTGAGGAGATCTCCACTATCGACACACCCAGTTTGGAAGCCGGAACTTTTCTACACACTCGGTTTTCTAGCTCACCGAAAACTCTACAAGTCACTCACAATGTACATACACAAACTACAACCTCAAGTGTTGGTGCTCACGTATCGCTTCCCTCAAGTGCTCTGTTTTACTATCTCTATCTAGGCTTTACTACCGACACCACTCCTCTTGGTATCGACTACGTCCTCACCACACACTCCTCTCGGTGTAAATGTGTATACCAAGTGAATCTCACAATAAAGCCCACAAATATAAATTTGTTCTCTATAATAGATGAGAACACAATGTAGGCTCACTCTTAAGGTTACACTTACCATAAATCCCAAATTATACAATATGTGAAAATACTTAAGCTCAATGATTGTGTGTGTAAGCAATGAGAAAATCAAATATAAACTCAAATAAATCTAGCGAATATAAATATAACAATTGAAGCATAAACAAGCTAGAGATATGAGTTTAGGAACACTTCTCTAGTAACAAGAGAGAGGGATTGAAAAATTGAAAGCCCAAACTAGAATTGATCTCCTCTTCTTGTAAAACAATCTTCACAAAACTAATTTTGTAAACAAATACTTAAAACAAACTTAAAACTCTTTTTAAACTTATTTTAAAACATTTTCTTGTTAGTTCAGAAGTGAAATGGTATATGGTATATACAGGATGAAGAAACAAAGCCCAAAACCCAAGTGAAACCAAGCAAAAAGACAAAAAAACGAAAACTAGAAATATAGCCGTTGGGACAAATCAGTCGACTGACGAGTTGCATCAGTCGACTGATGACTGTTGGACCCTAGAGGGGGGGTGATTAGGTTCTTATGCTAATCTAATCCGATTATATGCCAATAAAAATTAATTAATAAGTTATCCTAGCAAGTATGAAATATAACAATATATATGAGCTAGGATAAGCAATATGAATAACAAGATATATCCTAATAATGAGATATAGGCAATGTATGTGCAAGGATATATAAACAACACAAGGGTAAACAAAATGAACTAGATAGTGGATGAAATAAATGAGCAATGCACAATTGGCGATATAAGATAAATGCAAAAGAAAATGCGCCAATGACAAACTCAAACACACTCAAATGATCACGGAATTCGGACCTTCCGTCCTACGTCTCCGCTCCCCACTCCCGGGGAGAAATCCACTATCACAATCGGGTTTTCTACGTTCACTCGAATAACGTTTACACCTCACAGTGTCGGTTTTCAACGATCACCGATCAACGTCACTCCTCACAATCGGTTTTCTAGTTCACCGAAAACTTCACAACACACTCGGTTTTCTAGCTCACCGAAAACCTTAACCACTCACAATGTAACAAATATAAATTTGTTCTCTACAATAGATGAGAACTCAATTAAGCACAACTCAATGTTACAATCTCTCACAACCCTAATATACTATGAATACAAATACAATAAGCTCATGTGGGTGTGTGTAACAATGAGATAATATAATCAAATCTAAACTCAATATAAAAACTAGCTTTAAAGAATGATAATCAACTAACTAAGCAAATGTAAAGCTAGATAAGAGTTTAAAAAACTTCTCAATAGATCAAGAGGTGGAGGGAGAATAGTTGGAAGCTCAAACTTCAATAGATGATCTCCTTAAGCTCTTGTGGAATTGATTCACAAAATCGAAACACTCAAATGCTTAAAAGCTTCTTAAACAAACTTAAACAAACACTAAATAAGTTTAAACCCTTGTTAAAATCTTTTAAACCATTCTCTTAGATTCTTGAAAGAGGACAGCAATAGGGTATTTATACCCATTCAAAATCTCAGCCAAAACCCCTAAGTAAAAGTCCAAAAAGTCCCAGAAAAAATTAGCTCAGAAAATAGCCGTTAGGGAACCAACGGTCATATTGGCGGTCGACCGAAAATTCTCGCGGTCGACCGCGATCCAGGTTCCAAACGAAGAAAACGCGCAGAGACTTATTCGGTCGACCGGTGCGGTCGACCGATGGAAATTTCGAGCTCTCGATCGACCGCACCGGTCGACCGACAAACTCTCTGCTGCCCACTGTCGACTGAACATATGAGCGGTCGACCGGAGCGGTCGACCAAAATATGATACTACAGAAAACTGGTTTTAAAGCTGATTTTTGAGACTTTGAAAAATTGTTAAAAATAACAAATGAAGTCCAAAAATAATAAAACTTTGGGAAATGTATATAAACATGTAAATGAACATGTTACAAAAAGAATTTACCAAATTGCATTTCCCATTTATAAAAAATTATCATTTTGCAAAATAGTCCAAAACACGAAAATGTAAACATGTGAATTTTGATATTTAGGCTAAACCATGTTTTGAAACTTTGCACGATGATTATATAGACTTAATAAAATATGTATATGATTATTGTTAAGTCCAAAAACTAAGAATACAGAATTTTGAGCTTAAGGTACTTAGCACACATAATATAAAATCTAAACTAGATTACCCAAGCTTGATCTTGATCTTCATTGTAGCTCAACTTAGTACACATGCAGATGAAGCTTGAACTTGATCTTTAACTTTGAATTGCAAGGCTTCACCGACATTCCGCCAACCTCCTTTGGATATCATCGTTGAAGCTCTATTCCATCCATCCACCAACTACGTTATTTGTCTATAATAAATAAGAAAATACAAATACTAGATAAACAACATTAGTGATAAATTGTTTGTTAAACATCATCAAAACAAGAAGGCCAACAATCTCTCACTTTTTGATGATGACAAACAATTTACAAAAAGAAATATATGCATAAAGGAAATAAATATATAATTTATAATTCACATGCATATAAACAAGAAAGAATATACTCACAATATTTCTCCCCCTTTGACAACATCAAAAAGGGGACAAAAGAATTAAGATAGCGAAAGCTCCCCCTATCAATAAGTATAGGTGAGTATAACTGTAAAACCCTAAAATTTAAAATTTTATTTTTATTTTATAATAAATAATAATATTTATGTTATATTATGATAAATGATATTTATCAATATTTGAGTATGCTAGGAATTGATTTGAGATCAATTCAATGTATATATGTGAATATAGAAGTGATATCATGCACACGTACACGGGCCTGAATCTGGGAAAAACGACCAGTCAAAAGTATATGCATTTTACATATAGATACAGTTGAAATTTGGAAAAATGTAAAACAGCAAAGTTGTAGGTCTCTTCAAGAGCTTTCCAATAACTCTTAGATCACCTTATTCCGAGTTCGTATGAGAAAGTTACAGCCAAAATATCGTAGACTGACGGGTTGTTTCCAGATTCTAATAGGTTTCGGGTTTGGGCTTTTTGAATCGGGTTTGTTGCTATATAAAAACATGTTGGTGCACGAAAAAAGATCTATCTTCATCAGAATACCAAACCCTAGCAGCCCCTACCCTCCTCTCTAAAACCCTAGCTTTAAATCTTGTGTTTTTGGGAGAGTTCGTGAGGCGAACATCGAAGGAAATGTGAGATCTGTGGTGTTTGGCGGTAAGCGGTCGTTTCATATCATCTTCAGAGACTTGCACACGTCTTTAAGGCAAGATTATCTCCTACCCAAATCTTCCCAGTAATTAGTTGAAATTTTAACAAGTTATGAACGATATTATGCTTGCTTAAGCTTACTGTTATGTTAAAGTAAAAATTTGATTTTGATGATAATTTTGATCCAATGATAGAACTGAAATCTGATTTTTTTTTTTTTGAACTTCAAATTGAATAAAACTGATGTCATATGAAAGATATGTGAATCTAGTTTTTAAAACAGAAATAAAATCTTAAAAAGGATTTATATTGAGAAAGATATAGTCTTTTTAGTAACGACATGTCATGCAGAAAACTGCAACCTGTGTGATCAACTTCAACTGAAATCTGGTTTTGATTTTGAACTCTAAATTGAATAAAACTGATGTCATATGAAAGATATGTGAATCTAGTTTTTAAAACAGAAAGAAAATCTTAAAAAGGATTTATATTGAGAAAGATATAGTCTTTTTAGTAACGACATGTCATGCAGAAAACTGCAACCTGTGTGATCAACTTCAACTGAAATCTGGTTTTGATTTTGAACTCTAAATTGAATAAAACTGATGTCATATGAAAGATATGTGAATTTAGTTTTTAAAACAGAAAGAAAATCTTAAAAAGGATTTATATTGAGAAAGATATAGTCTTTTTAGTAACGACATGTCATGCAGAAAACTGCAACCCGTGTGATCAACCTCAACTGAAATCTGGTTTTGATTTTGAACTTCAAATTGAATAAAACTGGTGTCATATGAAAGATATGTGAATCTAGTTTCTAAAACAGAAAGAAAATATATAAAATGATTTGTATAGAGAAAGATATACTCTTTTTACCAACAACATGTCTTGCAGGAAAACTGCTGCACATATATGATGATTAACTGGATATTTGAGATAACAAATTAATTCCAAATTTAACCAAACTAGTTCCATTTGAAAGATGTGTGAATCTAGTTTTCAAAACAGAAAACTATTTCTAAAAATAGTTTTTCTAGCAAATGATATGCTTATTTTACTAACAGTAGCGCAGACCATTTCCTGGGCAGTTTGCCTCAGTTTCTTGTTTTCTGAAGTTTGTTTGCGTTGTTTTGAGATGTGTTTGCGGAGTTTGAGCCGCTCGATTGTTACACTTATAGTCATAAGTATGTTATAATACGCATATGTGTATCCCAATGGGATTATGATCTGATTTGGTCTATTGACATATTGTGTTAGTTTTGTTGTGATAAATGGTAAACTAGAGTTGCATATATTTGTATGAATATCTTTGATGAACTACGGGAGGCTTGATCCCTTGAGAAAGAGGGTACGTAGGCAGCCAGATTGGTGCAGCCAAATTATTTGTTGGAATTATTTGTGTGAATTATTTTTATTGATGATGCGATGCTATCTATTTGTCGATCGCCGCTCAGTTTTGAGCCCAATGAATCTCGGCTCTGTGAACGGTCGACCGGAGTGGTCTCTGCGGTCGACCGCCACATAGTATTGGCCACTGTTGATTTGTGATGTATCTTTCCTATGTTGAGTGTTCGCCTCAATTATTTGATACCAATTTATTATGTTAGTGAGTTATTTATACATGTGAGTCGACTGTTGACACAAGTACTGATCCGCATGTCGAGGCACGTGCGACATGAGACCTTGTGTATCTTTTGTGCATATATATACATATTTTCGACACTTACATTTTGTAAAGTTCTTATTTAGTCCTCGTGTTGGACATTCACTTTGCTTAGTCCTCGTGTTGGACATGTATTTTTATTTAGTCCTCGTGTTGGACATTCACTTTGCTTAGTCCTCGTGTTGGACATGTATTTTTATTTAGTCCTCGTGTTGGACATTCACTTTGCTTAGTCCTCGTGTTGGACATGTATTTTTATTTAGTCCTCGTGTTGGACATTCACTTTGCTTAGTCCTCGTGTTGGACATACATTTCTATTTAATCCTCGTGGTTGGACAACGGTCACATCCGGTCCATGCACTGGACAACGGTCACATCCGGTCCATGCGTTGGACAACGGTTATATTCAGTCCATGCGTTGGATACTCGTTACTTTCAGTCCATAAGTTGGACGTTTACTTCATGCAGTCTATGGGTTGGACGTTTAATCTATATAGTCTATGTTTTGGATCCTTAATCGTTTTCTGACATGACACTCATGTGAGTTTGACATGACACTTGTGGTGGCCTTGTCATGATTTCATTTATCGGTAGAGACGGGTTTGTATTTAGTAGAGATGTGTTTCGTTTTCTTTTATTATTGTTCATGTATTAGATTATGGGTTTGGTACTTAGGGATTTTCAATTTGAGATACAAGGTATATACATGAGGGTTTCCTTGTTTGGATTATTTCGCTCGATGTACCTATGCTCGTGTTGAAATTTCCTAGGTACTAAAATCCCCCTTAGTTTTAGGACAATTAATTATACATATATGATTTGAGACTTGTTAAGAACTCCAGTTTATTCATTTCAGACATTGACTTTGGATTTCTGTAATGTTGGATTATGAAATAGTATTTTGACTTCTATCATTTCATCAGTTATCTCTTGTATGATTTCTTACTTGCTTTTGTACCTACACCTGTTATTGACTCTACTAGAGTGATAGAATTGTGATGGTGAAACATGTTATTGCACGGTGTGGTGCATGGCAGGTTTGACATTCTTGGTTTCACCTTGGACTGCAGCCTTGTGTGAACCCAGGGGCGTCACAATAACACATAGAAAGATATAGGGATTGCTCCTCCTATCAAAATGCCCTAATGAATATATGCAATGAATGCTAAGGCATAAATGGCAGGTTTGACATTCTTGGTTTCACCTTGGACTGCAGCCTTGTGTGAACCCAGGGGCGTCACAATAACACATAGAAAGATATAGGGATTGCTCCTCCTATCAAAATGCCCTAATGAATATATGCAATGAATGCTAAGGCATACATATGTAAGCAAGCAAGAAACATGCTAACACAACTCACATACAAGAAGACAATGAGAACACATATAAATATGTCAATATGAAAAATAGTGTCTCATTAACACACAAAAAATGTAAAAATAGATTTATGAAAACAAATGAGAGAATAACATGAGAATCATGCAAAAAGAGTTTTCGAAAGAAAACAAATCAACCAAATGAAATCATGAATCAACCACAATCACATAAAACCAAACCATCATTGATTTTTAAAAATCAAGAGAGGCAACTATATCTAGCTCTTGAGCTAGTATCAACCCATATGAACATTTTAGCACCCGGTAAATAAGATTTAGGATTAAACACCTAATAAACCAGGGGGTTATATAAATACAAACCTCTCATCAAAACAAAATTAATAATCATGAAAACAAAAGAATTTGATCAAAAAAAATTGTTTTCATAACCAAAAGATTTTAAAACATAATTTTCAAAACCAAGAAAAGGGAAAAATAAGAACATTAAAATTCTTGGTTTAAAAAAATCAAATTTATTTTGGTACCCAAGAACTCTTGGTACCAAAAAATTTAGGGACATGACCCCTATCATTTAAGCTCAAAACCTTAGGGTTATGAATCCTCTTAGGCATATGTGGTGCACTAACACGGTCAAAGCAATAATCACTCAAATGACCCTTCCGATTGCAATATGTTCAATGAAAGAGATGCATTTGTTTTTGTGGACCATTAGCTCGTGCACGGGAAACATTTGCAACCATAGATGATCTTTTAAGATTATTTTGCAAATGTGAAACATTATCAAAACAAAACTTTCCTAAGTGGCCATATCTACCACAAACACCACATTTAAACTTTTGTGGCTTAATAAAATCATTTGGCAAAGGAGATTTCTTTTTCAAATCATAGCAAAATTTTGCCAAATGGCCAAACATCCACAAAGATCACATCTATACACATGAGCATGCTTATGATGAACAATGGGTGCATGTGTATGTGATGAAGAAGCCTTATGAGATGCACAAGGAACATTAGTCTTGGAGGATTTATGTGTATCATAGCAAAACTTAGCTAAATGGCCTTTACGACCGCAAATAGAACACTTATAAGTTTTGCTATACATGTGTGCAAAGTGTACGGGTTTAGAAGTTGTAGTACGAGACTTTGCACCCAAGTCCATAAGTTTCTTATTATCTACAATGCATATTTTAAGGGTTGAATCTAAAGATGATATGTGTTCTTTAATATGATCCAACACATTGTTAGGCATACAAGCATTGGAAATAGAAGTAGATGAAACATGATCATTTTTAAAAAAACTAAACTCATTTCTAATAGTTTCTACTTCTATCATGGCATCATTATTAGCATGAGTTAAGCTAGCAATAGATGAAGACATGTTATTATTTTCCAAACTTAATAACTCATTGTTTTCTTTCAAAATAGCATTCCCTTTAACAACAATATCAAGTTTAGAAGCTAGCGACTCATGATCGGATTTCAAATCTACATGCTTGCTTTTAAGATTAATAAAATTATTTTGTAATTTAGTATAGGCATGAGATAATCTTTCATATGCACAAACGAGTTCATCAATAGATAAATCATTATCAGAATCGGAATCGCTTACTACACAAGAGTTATCCTCTTGTGGCCGTGTGTATGATGCTCCACATGAACTTGAAGAAGAATCCTCCAAAGCTTGTCGGATTGCCTCCAAGTCCCCTTGATGTGCTTCAATAAATTTCCAAAGTTTGTAAGCACTATCAAAATGAACAAATTTGTTAGAAATGGATGAGTCAAAAGCGTTAAGCAAAAATTCTAACAAACGCTTGTTCATTGAAAATATTTTTTTATCATGATTGCTCCACTTGGATATCTTCAAAGTGGGCACAATATAAGCACAATCAATAACTTCCCATAAGTCGATATTTCTAGATTCAACAAATAGTTTAAATCTAGAAGCCTATTATGCATAGGAAAATTTAATGAATTTAGGAGCAATATTTGATTCATAGCCTAAACAAAATATATTCATATTCATGATATATATGTGAAAATATGCAAGCAAGACAAAAGTAATCATAACTAGATTAGCACAAATAAGATAACTTAGATCTTTAAGTCAAGGCGATTAGTCCTTAAATCAAAGAGTACCAAGCTCTGATACCAATTGTTAGACCATAGAGGGGGGTGATTAGGGTCTTATGCTAATCTAATCCGATTATATGCCAATAAAAATTAATTAATGAGTTATCTTAATAAGTATGAAATACAATAATATATATGAGCTAGGATAAGCAATATGAATAACAAGATATATCCTAATAATGAGATATAGGCAATGTATGTGCAAGGATATATAAACAACACAAGGGTAAACAAAATGAACTAGATAGTGGATGAAATAAATGAGCAATGCACAATCAGCGATATAAGATAAATGCAAAAGAAAATGCGCCAATGACAAACTCAAACACACTCAAATGATCACGGAGTTCGGACCTTCCGTCCTACGTCTTCGCTCCCCACTCCCGGGGAGAAATCCACTGTAGGCTGTCAAAAAATCACAATACAATAGATAGTTGATCCCCATCAAAACACTGATGATAGAAGTTACAATCTGACGACTTTCAGAAGGCTATAATTTGAAGACTTTCACGTAGAATGTTACAATCTGACGACCTTCATAACAACTGATGAAAGCTCTAATTCAACAGCCTTCACAATCAACATCGGGAGTTACAAATTGACGACTCTCATATTATCAAGAGCTAAATGTAAGGATTATAATCTGACGATCCTCACAAAAGTTCAAAAAAAAAAAAGATTATAATTGACAATCTCTTCAACGCGAATGTCGCGTTTGACCATTTCAAATCCTTGAAACGGTCCTCCACTTAATAGGGCAACTAACCTCCATTATGGAGCTAATTAAGGGGGTAGTTATACCCCTTAAACTCCTACAAATAGGTGGTTTTCACAGCAAAATCGGGCTGGTGGTAGAGGGCTAGACGAAATTAAAAGAATGAGAGAACAAGAGAGGAGAAGAAAGGTCAGATTTGCGCAGTTGTGATCGGCGTGACTATCGGACCCTCATCCGTGGTTCGATCGATGTGAAATTTGGAGGGTAGCTTCTACACTCGTCTTTCCTAATTCTGAACGGTGGAGATTGCTTTCTATCGGTTAGATTTGGAGATATGAAGGTTTTACCGAAGCTGGTCGTTCCAGGAGTGCAGAGAAAAGTCACTTTCGTGCAGTTGCGTGATTAAACTTTCTTTATTATCATCAACACTTTTTAGAGTTCCCCTAACTCGATTAGAGTTTTAAAACTTGTTTACCAAGTTCTTTTCAACTCTTCCAAAGAGTTTCTTAACTCGGATAGAGTTTCAAACTTGTTCAAACAAGTTCTCTTCAACATCCTACGGGGCTAGAGTTTTTGGGAGAGATCAAACCACCGAGAAGGTTGATCGGTTTTTAGCAGAAAAATCGCATAGGGTTGAGGTGAGCTGGTATCAAAACCGCTTAGGGTCAACAAATCTCAGCAGTTCCACATCACGAAGAGGGAGATCTTTTGAAGATCAAAGAACTGATCAACGATCAGTTAATCGAATCCCAGAGGATCCCTTCATCAACGGCATAATCCATTTGGCAATTAACCGAATCTTCGGTTCCAACAACTCTGTTACCGAGTTTTAACTCGCTCTGAGTTTATTTCTGAAACTCATTTAAGAGTTCGTGATTAAGCTTGCAATCCAAGTTAATCATATCAAATCAGACATTCGGTTTTCAACAACTATTGTCAGAGTTTTCAACTCGTTCTGAGTTCTTTGCACTCATTAAGAGTTCTAAATCGAAGCCATCAAGCATTTCAATTGTTCCAGTGAAGTAGGACGGTCGGATCGTCAACGGAGAGCAAGTTCGACGTGATCAATCGAAGGAGGCACTCAACCGCTACCAAGAAGAACCCAGTTTTAAACAAAGGGGAGAATCAAATTCATTCTCCTCTCTTTTGTAATCGGAATCCAACTTGTAATTGATTTTGAGAGGAATACAAGTCAATTTTTCTTTCATTGTCTTTTTACTGCAAATTTCCTACAATCTCTGACGAAGAAGTGGTGGTGCAATCCGACGTTCATCTCACTGGAACGACCGTTGAAACTCTGATTATCGAGTTTAATCAAGCCAAGTACGAGGAGGCCCTCTCCTCCGAATCCCTTAGCCTCAAGGCTATGCGCAAGATCCACAAAGTTTCCGGGGAGACTAAAGCTCCAGTTACAGCCAACTCATCTAAAGACTATCTCCCGTGGGGGTTGCACTATTCATACAGTCCCCTCTCTAAAGGAGAAGACTCGATTTCAGCACAACGCCAAAAAGCCGATCCTCCAATCAACGCGAACTCCGCGTTTGTGAGCCTCAACATGAGCTCTGCAGAAGCCAAGCTAAACGCAACCCTCAGGTGTGCGTTTCCCAGATAGAACGCAGCTGTCAGAGGCGCGTTCTAACATCAAAACGCAGACCTCAAAACTGCGTTGATCTGGCTGAACGCAACTCTCAAGAGTGCGTTTCAGAACCCAAACGCAACTCTCAGGAGTGCGTTCTATCATTTAAACGCAGACATCAAACCTGCGTTGATCTGGCTGAACGCAACTCTCAAGAGTGCGTCCCAGAACCAAAATGCAACTCTCAGGAGTGCGTTTCACAAACTGAACGCAACTCTCAGGAGTGCGTTTCAGAATCCGAACGCAGATCGCAGGACTGCGTTTCACTAGCAAAACGCAGACTGTGGTCTTGCGTTAATCAAGCTAAACACGACCCTCGTGTTCCTTCTTTGGAACACGATGTGATTCGTCGTGTTCAAAATGATCAACATGAATTTAAAATCCATGTTTACCAAGAACCAGTCCCGTCCTTTAACGGACAGGGGGTTCCATCTTTACCCTCACGCTCCGTGAGAGGGTCATCCCAAGTCTCTGACTTGCGGGAATTGCTGTCGATATTCAACCGACCGACGAATGTCGTTTTTCTCAATAATCGACGACATCCTCACAGGAAGAAGACTTTAGAGGATGAATACCTTGGAGTCACTTCTAACATGGGTGGTAGAGGGCTAGACGAAATTAAAAGAAAGAGAGAACAAGAGAGGAGAAGAAAAGTCAGATTTGTGCAGTTGTGATCGGCGTGACGATCGGACCCTCATCCGTGGTCCGATTGATGTGAAATTTGGAGAGTCGCTTCTACACTAGTCTTTCCTAATTCTGAACGGTGAAGATTGCTTTCTATCGGTTAGATTTGGAGATATTAAGGTTTTACCGAAGCTGGTCGTTCCAGGAGTGCAGAGAAAAGTCAGATTTGTGCAGTTGTGATCGGCGTGACGATCGGACCCTCATCCGTGGTCCGATCGATGTGAAATTTGTAGAGTAGTTACTAAACTTGTTGTTACTAATTCTGAACGGTGGAGATTGGTTTCTATAGGTTAGATTTGGATATATAAAGGTTTTACCAAAGCTGATTGTTCCAGAAGTGCGGAGAAAAAGTCACTTTCACGCAGATGTGATCGGCATGACGATCGGACCCTCATCCGTGGTCCGATCGATGTGAAATGTGGAGGGTAGCTACTACACTCGTCATCCCTAATTCTGAACGGTGGAGATTGCTTTCTATCGGTTGGATTTGAAGATATAGAGGTTTTACCGAACCTATAGAGGACTGGCGGAGCGAAAGAGATCAACTACTCTTTTGAAATGATTAAACTTTCTTTATTATCATCAACTCTTTTTAGAGTTCCCCTAACTCGATCAGAGTTTTAAAACTTATTTACCAAGTTCTTTTCAACTCTTCCAAAGAGTTTCTTAACTCGGCTAGAGTTTCAAACTTGTTCAAACAAGTTCTCTTCAACATCCTACGGGGCTAGAATTTTTGGGAGAGATCAAACCACCAAGAAGGTTGATCGGTTGGTTGATTGATCGGCTTTTAATAGTAAAACCGCATAAGGTTAAAGAGGTGAGCTGGCATCAAAACCGCTCAAGATCAACAAAGCTCAGCAGTTCAACAACACGAAGGAGATCTTTTGAAGATCAAGGAACTGATCAACGATCAGAGCAGTTCAACAACACGAAGGAGATCTTTTGAAGATCAAGGAACTGATCAACGATCAGTTAATCAAATCTCGGAGGATCCCTTCATCAACGTCATAATACACTTGGCAATTAACCGAATCTTCGGTTCCAAAAACTCTGTTACAGAGTTTCAACTCATTCTGAGTTCTTAAACTCGTCAAGAAATCTTAATTAACTTGCAACACAAGTTAATCACATCGAGCCAAACATTCGGTTTTCAACAACTCTTATCAGAGTTCTTAACTCGTTCAGAGTTCTTTACACTCGTTAAGAGTTCTAAACCGAAGTCATCAAGCACTTCAATTGTTCCAGTGAAGAAGGACGGTCGGATCGTCAACGGAGAGCAAGTTCGACGAGATCAATCGAAGGAGGCACTCCATCGCTACCTTGAAGAACCCAGTTTTAAACAAAGGGGAGAATCAAATTCATTCTCCTCTCTTTTGTAATCGGAATCCAAATTGTAATTGATTTTGAGAGAAATACAAGTCAAATTTTTCTTTCGTTTCCTTTACTGCAAATTTCCAACAAACAAAAGATGGCGACTCTGCTTTTAGTGTAGAAACAATTTGGTTGGTTGTTTTCTGGAGGGGACGGCTGGTGGACTCGGATGGTAGATTTTGTTCTTGAGGAGCTCAAAGAACCTCTTGCTCAGTCTGGCCTTACTATAC
Source organism: Asparagus officinalis (assembly GCF_001876935.1). Lineage (NCBI taxonomy): Eukaryota > Viridiplantae > Streptophyta > Magnoliopsida > Asparagales > Asparagaceae > Asparagus > Asparagus officinalis. Next base: position 34,997,814 of record NC_033798.1, on the reverse strand, counting down.
CAGTACAAGCTACTAGATGTGGGATCACTCAGAGTTATCCCTGCTTCTTCGCTATGCTGGAGCGGTATAATCCGGATAGCTGCACCTTTTTCACACCTGTTGGGGAGTTAGGGTTTGCTCTCCATGAGATGCATGCAATATCGGGATTATCCTTCGGGCAAACGCCTTATGAAGAATTTATTCCAACCACTGAAGAACTCTCCCTCTTGAAGACTGCTCATCCTGAGATATACAGCACTTTTTGGGAGTTGCTGTGTCATTTCCACATCTGCGCTCAGGTCGTCGGGATGCGTTGTCTGCAGAGAGGCTTGCGGGATTTGATTTCTGAACTCCTTGATGTCAAGGAGATGAATGTTGCCGGAAGGAAAATTTTGAAAACTTCCCAACCCCGCACACCAATGCCCTACACTTATTTAGTAGCTTGGTTTGTGCTGCACTGTCCCTCCTTGATGCGGGGGATTATACATAACAATGAGACCTCCATTCCTTTCGTGCAACGGCTTGAGCCAGCCTCATGGACGACTGCATACATAGTCCGGGCTAGGCAACTTTTGTCTTCGGAAGCCAGTTATGATCTCTTTTGCTGCCGCCCTTGTTTTGATGGGGCTGAAGAAGAAGGCTTGAAGTTTGGCGACGTAGTCTTAGAAGGGTCCTCGCTTTTAAATAAAGGGACCTTCCAATGGCTTCTCGCTATCAGAGTGGGTTACCTGGTTTTCAGAATAGGTGAAAGATGCATAATTGAGCCTTACGTTCCTGCACGTTTTGCTCGACAGTTCGGATATGACCAGCTTTACGTTGGTAACCCTAATCCACAATTAGCTCACATCGGAAATATGTATGAAGGAGCTCGTGCTTGGTATTTCTTTTCTGTCCGAGGAACTCATGCGCAGTTTACTCTGCCTAATTTTCCGCCTGGTTGCTCTACCGTAGCGGACTTCCGGGATTGGTTCGACAAAGCTTCTCGAATCCCCGAGTATGATATATATACCTCATGCATAAATGAAATCCGAGAACTTTATAAATCAAGAAGTGGTTCTGGCAGGACTCGATTATCAGGGATAGAGGATTATCTGTCCTGCGAACGGGAGGCGGTCGGAATCGAAGAGATCCCAAAAGAATTGCCTGCTACAAAGCCTTCTGAAGACGAAGACACTAGAGAGGTTTTTGGAGGAGCACCCCCTCCCGAGCCTCGCTCCTTGAGGTCCTCAGGGAAGCAGGCTCTCACTGCTGAGGAGGCAGGCGAATACGATAGAAGGATTCGCAAACGAAAACCCGTTGCAGCTAAGAATTCTAAGAAAGCTAAGTTGATGGGGGACGCTATGAAGTCTGCACTTGCTTCGTTTCCCGAAAACAGCGGGGATACTATGCCTCCAGCTGTTCCTCCTAGTCCTGAAATCCCCACAGGTGGGCAGGGATTGACCGTCCCAAGTTTAGTGCCAGATATACCCAAAAAGCTATCATCTGAAGCTGCGCACACTCCCATTCGCACTGATTATGAGAATTGCTTTATTTATTCGCCGACTGCTCCACCCCCAGTCTCGGAAACTTTAAGGAAGCTCGTCGAGCGATTAGAGTACTGGATGCAGATGACCATCGATGTTGTTAGTCTCGGGGACGTGAGTTTCAAAGTCTTTGAACCCCATCTGTTGGAGTGTCTTGCCAAGATTAGGGACCAGGGGGATACATCGTGGACTGAACATTGTCGCGAGAGCATTATTGTTCTGGAATACAAATTGGAATTCCTTTCAATGCTACAACGCGATGCCATCGAACCAGAAGTGGATCGGGCTCTTTCTCAGGCCAGAGCTTTGAAGGTACAGCAGCAAGAGGCTCTTCAGAAGAGTCTAAACGAAGCAGATTCTCGTATTGCTCGCCTGCGCGGGGAACATCTTCAAGTGCAAGTGAACTTGGGCACTTTTGCTGCAGGTATTCGGGATACTGTGATTGAGCTTACCCGTGCTGGTATGGAGAAATCTCAGATAACTGCTCGCTTAGCAGGCGACATGGAAGTTATAAAAGGGTTAATTACTTTCTGCGACGGTCTCTTCAAGGGCTTTTGCGACGAGCTTGTCGCTGCTGACAAGATTAGGCGAGAACTTGCAGAAGCAGCACCAAATGAAGAGGAGCTCAAGAGCAAGATAACAGAGGAAGTCAAAAAGGCTCGTGAGGAGAAGATATTAGCACTGAAATCTAAACTCAAGTCTTTTAGACTGATGATCTCCGATGCTTAGGACTTGGACCACTTTTTAGCTAGGGAATAATTTTGTATCATTTTCGTTTCGACTGTCTTCATTTTGTATTCAAATCAACAATATTGAACGAAAATGATATCATTTTGGCTTTCATCATCTCTTTGTATTCAAATCAACAATATTGAACGAAAATGATATCATTTTGGCTTTCATCATCTCTTTTGTTGAAATCTGGTTCAGGACAATGAAAAGTAAAGCAAATGCCATAAGTATAATGTTAACCTGGCATGAAATCGAAACTCTCTTTATTAGAATAATTCTGGAAAATTTCAATCGTCAGAGGTTTAGTGTTAACATGACGAAATACAAGACAGAGTTATATTATAAATAGGCAACCCCCAGCCTGATTTAGCTGGGTTTTAGGGGGCTACATGATTTACGGGATGTATCTCTTAAGGAACTTCCCATTGATTGGCATCATGAGCCTATCTCCTTTTTGATTGATGAGACGATAAGCTCCATTCGAATAGACTGATTCTATTACGAAGGGCCCCTCCCATTTAGGATTGAACTTCCCTTTGGTTTTGTGTGTCATCACCATGGGTCGTCTGTTGGCCAAAACTAGATCGCCTTTCTTAAAAATCTGTTCCTTAACCTTTTTGTTGTAGGCTTTGGAGATACGTGCTTGATATAACTCGGTCTGTTGCTGAGCTTGAAGTCATTTGTCGTCTAAGGCTTCAAGTTCTTGCAGACGTCGTTGATGTTTTTCTTCTTCTGTTAGTCCCGTTGTAACCGCGACTCTCAGAGAAGGGATCTGAATTTCTAATGGCAATACAGCCTCGCAGCCATATACCAAAGAGAATGGTGTAGCTCTTGTAGGGGTCCTCACCGTTGTGCGGTAAGCCCACAGGCATTCACCGAGTCTTTCATCCCAATCGCGCCGGCTCTTGGAAACAAACTTTTTGAGAAGCTTCACTATGGTTTTGTTGAAAGCTTCTGCAAGACCATTTGCTGGTGGGTAATACGCCGTAGATGCAACACTTTGGATTCTGAATTTATCACAAAATCTCTGAAACCCGAAGCTAACGAATTGTGTCCCATTGTCATGAACTATTCGTCTCGGGACTCCAAAACAGTAGATGACGTGATGTTTGATGAATTTGATCACATTCGAAGTCTTGACTTCTTTCAGCGGGATGGCCTCCGCCCACTTAGAGAAATAGTCGGTCACGGCTAGAATGAACCGGTGTCCTTTGGACATTGGAGGGGAAATCGGTCCGATGATATCCATACCCCACATTTTGAATGGCTAAGTCGCTGATGTAGGGTGTAAGTTTCCTGGCGCCTGATGGATGAAGTCCCCATGAATTTGGCACACGTGATAACGTTTAGCATAGTCAACCGCGTCTGAAAACATCTTTGGCCAATAATAGCCGATACGTCGGAGGCGATCTCCTAATTTAGCTCCGGGCTGATGAGCTCCGCACATTCCGTCGTGAGCTTCCTTGAGGGCCTCTTTCGCTTCCTTTTGGGAAAGGCATCGAAGTAAGACTCCATCATGTGATTTACGATACAGGACTTGAGAAACTGCATCGTAATAGAATCGGAGGGCTTTTCGTTTAATTGCAGCCGCTTCCTTAGGATCATCAGGCAGAATTCCATATAGAGCATAGTCGATGTACGGGAATCGCCAATCCCTAGATTCGAACTCCATAAATGTCGTACAGACTTCTCCTGACGTCGTCTCGTCTGAGTTTTCCTCTGTAGGAATCTTGGAAAAGCATAGCTTACGTCCCATGACCGAAATCGTTGTTTCGACTTCTGGTGGCAAGGCCAGGGAAGTTGCCAAAGAGGCTAAAGCATCGGCATATGCATTCTGAGCTCTTGGCACGTATTCGATAAAGAAGCCTTCGAACTTTTGAGCCTGCTCTAGCACTGCGAAGTAATACGGGATCAAATCCTCATGACGTACTTCATATTCTCCTCGGACTTGATTAACGATGAGCTGAGAGTCACCGTAAGCCTCGAGGTGCTGAATATTAAGTTCTTCAGCACATTGCATTCCTAATAGCAGAGCATTATACTCGGCTACGTTGTTGGTGCAAGGTTCGATTAAAGAGAATCCCCTGGGGATTACGTGGCCGTTCGGAGAGATTAACACTACTCCTACTCCCGCAGTGATTGCTCCATGAGGATTTGCTCTGGATGCACCGTCGAAGAATAACTTCCACACTTGCGTAGCTTCTTGGGTAGCGCAAGCTTCAGCAACCTCGTCAGGTAATTCCTCGTACAACTTAGATGCTCCTGATACTGGATGATCGGCTAAGAAGTCTGCCAGTGCTTGGCCCTTGACCGCCTTTTGAGGCATGAACTGCATGTCGTATTGCGACAAGAGAATGGCCCATTTTGCAAGCCGGCAATTTAGAGATGATGGTTTTGTCATCAGAACTCTCAAAGGATTTACCTTAGAGATGACCTGAATGGTCTGTCCAACTAGGTAATGTCGCATCTTTTGGATTGCGAATACCAAGGCGAGACACTCTTTTTCGACCGGATTGTACCGATCTTCGGAGGTGGCATGTCTTGGATGACACGCACTTTCTCTGGATCAAGAGAGATTCCCTTGGAAGTAATGATAAATCCCAGGAATTTTCCACTTGAAACTCCGAGGAACGATTTTGTCGGGTTTATCTTCAGCTGATGTGCTCGCATGATTTCGAACATTATCTTCAGATCTGTAAGATTATCGTCTTTGCATTGGCTCTTTACTGCTATGTCATCAACGTAGCACTCGATCTTCTTTCGTAGGTGTTCGTGAAAGATTGTGTTCATTGCACGTTGATAAGTCGCACCTGCATTTTTCAGGCCGAAGGGCATCACTGTGTAGCAATACACCCCCAGTGGTGTTCTGAAAGTAGTGTGTTTTTCGTCGTCCGGGTGCATCTTGATCTGATTGTACCCGGAGAATCCGTCCATGAAAGACATCCTTTCATACCCGCAGGTGTTGTCAATCATAACATCCGTGATGGGGAGTGGGAATTCATCTTTCGGACAGGCGGCATTGAGATCGCGGAAATCGATGCATATCCGGACTTTACCGTTCTTCTTGGGAACTGGAACGATGTTGGCCACCCAGTCAGGGTGTTGTTCTTCCCTAACAAAACCTGAGTCTATAAGCTTTTTAACTTCTGACTCAATTGATTCCATGATCCCTGGACGAAACCTGTGTTGTTGCTGTTTAACGGGTTTTACATCCGGATCGATGTTGAGACGGTACATGGCCACCTTCGGGTCAAGGCCAGGCATATCTTCATAATTCCAAGCGAAGACATCTATATATTCTCGGATGAGAGATATAAGGTCTTCCTTCTCGGATGATGATAGGTCTTCAGCTATAAAGATAGGCTTGGGATCAGATTCATCTCCCATGTTGACCTGAATTACTTTATCTTCAGTGGGTGGTTCGCGTTGTTCAAAGCGCATGTCCCACAAAATGTTCAGACGTTTGACCCTGCATCTTCATCGGGGTGGCTAGTTGAAGCCATGTTCACAGTCAAACTTTTAAAGCAAGGTCCAACACTGACGTCGGATTCCCATGAAGAGGTTCCGGATGAATGGTCCTGACGCAGATAATTGCTGATCTCGTTTTCTGAGGCAGGGGGAGTTGTGACATAACCTAAACCCCTTCCGGTTTTTTGATAATAATCCGGAGGTTTTTCTTCAGGGGTTAGAGACATCCGGATTGGGGTTCGCCTACCTTTCCCGAAGTTCAGACCCTGTTTCTCATTAAAGTTATACCCCATTTGTTTCATTAAGTATCATTAAAGTTATACCCCATTTGCTTCATCAAGTATATAGAATTGGGTTCGTGATAATGGAATTGGGGAACTCCGTCGTCTTCCTCTGAACTTCCTCGTTTGAGTTGTTCGGGTTTGACTTTACCAAAACAGATCGGCTTCTGCCCTTTCCTTTTGAATGGGACTTTGAAGAAAGCCTTCTGTACGTCTTCTGCTTCTTCATCTGAAACAAAGAAAGATTTGATTGGCAACGTAAGTGATGCCTCTGTGCACAGTGTGTGCCATGGGTTGGTACCTGCATTAGAATCATTCTCTACTGATTTATTTTTAGAGGACACATCAGGCAAGTACGCTAAAAGAAAGTCTTCATTAATGCACCATTCACCCTCGCTCGGTACATTATTATTGCTCTCATCCTGATCCATTACATCTAAGTTCAATTCCCAGGGACAATCTTCTTCAGGATCTGGCTCGACATCAGCTTCATTGCCACTGTCAACATCTTCTTTCTCCTGAGATTCCAAGTAGAAAACAGAGTCGGTGTGAAAGTTTTCCACCCCTCGGAAAGGATACTTTTCCGCAATTAGGGTTCGAACTTCTCCTTCATCATTGGCGTATTTCATGACCTGATGTAGGGTAGACGGGACAATGCGGTTTGCATGTATCCATGGTCGTCCTAACAACAGATTGTAGGACGTGTCCGCGTCTATAATGTAACAAGTCACTTCGGACTTGAGATCTCCAATTTGGCACCTGAGTTTGATTTTCCCCAGGGGTCGAGTACTGTTGGCGTTAAAACCAAAGATAGTGGTCTGGGTAGTGTGTAACCTGTGCAGAGGGTGCAATCTGTGCATAGGGATTCCTAAGACCTGCATGACCCTATAAGGCATGATGCTGAGCGCGGAGCCCGGGTCAACTTGGACACGACTGATTTCGGAAGATCCGATATACCCTGTGTAGTACAACGGTCTGTCGTGTTGGTGTTTGACCTGCATGTCTTCTTGAGTAAATGATATGCAGGGTAAACTTCTCGATGCATGCAGACATTGTCGACAAGTTTGATCTTCAGAAGCTTCGGGAATTGGAGTGACTTGGGTGATGAAGCTTTCTGTATTCTTCAATGCCTCAATGCGAGCTTCCTTGGTGGTTTTGGACAACCATCCTGGCCGGTATGTTGGCCAGTTGCGCCATGACATTGAATTGGAATGGATTGCTCGACTCCCCGTGTTCCTGGTGGAGATTCCTGTTGAACCGGAGTTCTTTTTGTTTCCCCTTATCAACTGGCTTTTTGGGGATAGAACCCCCAGCGTCTTGGGGCTGTTCCTCAATTTCTTGGGCATTCTGGCCGTAGTCTTTCAAGTAAGTTTTTCCAGACCGTGTGCCAGGGTTGTCTCCTGGGTATGCAGCCAGGGCAATCCTCTCTTCCTCTGAATCTGTGAGGGTCTTGAGGTGATCATCATTCTCAGTAATGGAGGGGCTAATCGTGTTGGAAGACTTAGCCTTGCCTCCCTTCTTTTTGGACGATGTATTCGTCCACTGTTGGTCTCCCACTAAATCAGGATGAACCCACATGATTTCTCCTTTTGCAGTGGTGAGGGGAATCAATCCCTTGTCTCTCTGACTGTGCAAGTCAGTATTCTTCAGGCGCATTTCTCCTTTGTGGATGGGGACAACGCCATCTGCGGTCGTCACCGGAGGGAAATCACCAAATTGGACTGCTATCATGTTGGTAGAGACAGTCTTTTGCTCTGGTTTCAAAGTAAGCACCTTGGCATCCACCAAATTTTGGAGGATGTCCTTAAAGATGTAACATCTTCTGGTAGGATGCCCCATGAACCTATGATAGCGGCAGTAGTTAGGGTCATCTACCTTCCCTGCCTCTTCTGGCTTCCTAATTTCAGGAAGCTGTAGCTTGTTGTTCTTCCGCAATAGCTGGAATAAAGTGTCCACATGCTCCTCCTTGAAGGAATACTGCTTGGGCACTTTTTGCTTATTGGGAGCTTTGCCTTGATTCGTGGGCGGTGGTACCCGAGAGTAGTCGGCTGCTAAGGTCTCTTTTCCCTTAGACCGCTGAGCGTTGTTCTGGTTGCGTTGCTGTTGCTGTTGCTGTTGCGGCTTGGGTTGTGCAGCTTCCTCGGCTTTCACCCGAGCTACGATCTCTTCAGCTTGTTCTCCTTGCAAAACAAGTTGTCTCCAGGAGCGACACTCTGCTACCCCCATCTAGGCAAAGAGCTGAGTCTGCAGGTTGTGCCTGCAAGTTTCAACCAGGGTTGACTGAGTCATACCTGAGGGGCATCGCAATGCCATGCTGCGGAATCTCTCCACGTAGGCCTTGATTGATTCGCCTTTCCTCTGTTTGGTAGCGAGAAGAGTCGGGACCGAAACTTCTGTATCGTCCTCGAAGAACCTGGCCAGGAAAAGCCTTTCTAAATCTACCCATTTCTGAATAGATCCAGCAGGCAGTTTCATAAACCATTCAAATGCCACTCCTTTAAGAGTGCCAATGAACAATCGCGTCAAGATGGCATCGTTCGCCACCACATCTCCAGTTTGAGATTTGAAATAGTAGATGTGTTGATTTGGCGATCCTGTGCCATCGAACGGTTGCAAGGTTGGAGCTTTGAACTTTGGTGGGTATGGAGCTATATCCCATTCAGCAGGATAAGGCCTCACCACTCCTTCTTCGCGGAGCTCACTTCTGTTGGCGATTGCATTGAGGCGAGCTTCCAGTTCATCCATTTTAGTGGATTGAGGATGCAGTTCTTTTTCCACCTCCTTTTCACCCTCAGAAGAGGATCCCAAGTTGAGAGTCTCACGATCCGAATGCTCGGTCGCTTTCTGCTTCCCTTTTGAGGTTGTCCTCCGGGAAGATTCGGGTTTGTGGCCTTTTTCAGCAATAAGTTGGGCCATCATGTCCTTCAATTGGAGAAGTGTCTCCTGTTGCGCCTGGAGCATGACCTGGTGTTCGTTCACTCTCTTGGCTATGTCCTCAGGATTTCCCGCCATGTAAGCAGATACTTCTTGTGGTCCGACCGAGCTCGAAGATTGAGATTCGGCTATTGCCGAATGCTCATCACTTGTTGTAATTCCTCTGGCCAACTTTTGATAGTCAACCGGGCGAATAGCTCCTGTCCGGGTCCGAGTATGCTTATATACTCCTTCGAACTGATCACAAATTTCCCTAACAGTTGGGGAATTACTTCTTTGTGACTCGTCAGAATCGGAACGTGAGGCTTTTCCTCTACCGATCATGTTGATGGTGACCTCGGGATATTCGATTTTGGATGGGTTGGGCATGGACCTTAAATCCATGTTGTCCCTCTTGAACCTTACGGACCATGTCGTGTTCTTGAGACGAAACACGAGGGTCACGTTTAGGTTTATAAACAGGAGGTCGAGACTTGTGTTTGACTGATGGACTAGATCCTTGTGGACCTTGTCTTAATTGAACGCACACTTGTGGTGTGCGTTTTGATGTTGAAACAGACCCCTGAGGGTCTTGTTTTGATTGAACGCATACTTGTGGTGTGCGTTTTGATGTTGAAACAGACCCCTAAGGGTCTTGTTTTGATTGAACGCACACTTGTGGCGTGCGTTTTGAAACAGACCCCTGAGGGTCGTTCTTTGTTTGAACGCACACTTGTGATGTGCGTTTGGTTGATGACCCAGACCCCTGGGGGTCGGGTTTTGATTGAACGCACGCCTGTGGTGTGCGTTTAGATGATTGAACAGACCCCTGGGGGTCTTGTTTTGGATGAACGCACCCTTGTGGTGTGCGTTTGGTTGTTTGAACAGACTCTTGAGGGTCTTGTTCTGACTGAACGCACGGTGTGCGTTTTAATGATTGAACGTGCTTTTGGAGGCCACGTTTTGGGACGCACTCTTGAGGTGTGCGTCTATGTTGAACAACGCGCCACCAAGGGTCGCGTTTGAGTTGGATAACCCGAGGCTCATAGTTGGGTTCATTGCCACGAAGTGTGCGTTCTGGAGCAGAAACGCACAGTTCGGGCACAGGCTCAGAAACGCAGTCTTTGCGTTGGGCAGTAGCTCGGCTGTTCCGCAAGTATGCTCGCCGTAAGGATCTTCTCCTTCGTCGAGCAGCATTTTTCTTGGCCTTTTTCAAGGCCTTGGCCGCAGCATCGTCGGCATTGGTCGGATTCTCCTCCGACATAGGTCTCTTTTGACCTATTATGTGCCGTAGTGATACGGGGGAGGAGTCTTCAACTCGCAGAGCGAGTTTAAGGTCTTGGCCAAAGGAGAGGGCTTTCTTTGGCATCTCAGCAGGAGTGTTGACCTCCGTAGAGGTCCTGTGGGTATCACGCCTAGCTTTTGGGCTAAGGGACCCAGAGGAGAGGACCTCCTCATACTTGGCTTGGTCGAACTCTACGACGAGAGTTTCGACGGTGGTTCCTGTAAGGTGAACGTCGGATTGCGCCACCACTTTGTTTGTTACAATCACAATAGATAGCCAAAGAAAGCCCTCCCCTTTGGCCACAATAGATAGCCACAGGACCTCTACGGAGGTCAACACTACTGCTGGAATAGTAGTGATAATGGAAGTTTTAAACAAAAGATGGCGACAATAGTAGTGATAATGGAAGTTTTAAACAAAAAGATGGCGACTCTGCTGGGGACTAGCTTCTCTGACAATAATAGGTCAAAAGAGATAATGCTGGCGACTCTGCTGGGGACCCACTCTACGACGAGAGTTTCGACGGTGGTTCCTGTAAGGTGAACGTCGGATTGCGCCACCACTTCCTCGTCAGAGAAGCTAGTCCCCAGCAGAGTCGACATCTTTTGTTTAAAACTTCCATTATCACTACTATTGTGGCCAAAGAAAGCCCTCCCCTTTGGCCAAGACCTTAAACTTCCATTATCTTCAGGCGTGATACCCACAGGACCTCTACGGAGGTCAACACTACTGCTGAGATGCCAAAGAAAGCCCTCCCCTTTGGCCAAGACCTTAAACTCGCTCTGCGAGTTGAAGACTCCTCCCCCGTATCACTACGGCACATAATAGGTCAAAAGAGACCTATGTCGGAGGAGAATCCGACCAACGCCGACGATGCTGCGGCCAAGGCCTTGAAACAGGCCAAGAAAAATGCTGCTCGACGAAGGAGAAGATCCTTACGGCGAGCGCACTTGCGGAATAGCCGAGCTACTGCCCAATGCAAAGACTGCGTTTCTAAGCCTGTGCCCGAACTGTGCGTTTCTGCTCCAGAACGCACACTTCGTGGCAATGAACCTGACTATGAGCCTCGGGTTATCCAACTCAAACGCGACCCTCAATGGCGCGTTGTTCAACATAGACGCACACCTCAAAAGTGCGTCCCAAAACGTGACCTCCAAAGGCACGTTCAATCATTCAAACGCACGCCACAACCGTGCGTTCAGTCAGAACAAGACCCTCAAGGGTCTGTTCAAACAACCAAACGCACACCACAAGGGTGCGTTCATCCAAAAAAAGACCCCCAGTGGTCTGTTCAATCACCTAAACGCACACCACAGGTGTGCGTTCAATCAAAACCCGACCCTCAGGGGTCTGGGTCATCAACCAAACGCACATCACAAGTGTGCGTTCAAACAAAGAACGACCCTCAGGGGTCTGTTTCATTATCAAAACGCACACCTCAAGTGTGCGTTCAACCAAAACAAGACCCGCAGGGGTCTGTTTCAACATCAAAACGCACACCACAAGTGTGCGTTCAATCAGGACAAGATCCACAAGGATCTAGTATATCAGACAAACACAGGCCTCAGCCTCGTGTTTATAAACCTAAACGCGACTTTCGTGTTTCTTCTCAAGAACATGACACGGTCCGTCAGGTTCAAAAGGGACAGTATGGATTTAAGATTCGTGCCCAACCCATCCAAGGGCAGGGGGTTCCATCTCCACCTTCACGAGATCTTTCCCAGGTCTCCGACTTGCGTGAGCTATTGACAAGAGGAAGGCCAACACAGCAAGTAGCCCATTCATGCCAGTGTGAACGGCTCATTTCCGCTGTTCTCTCCGAATGCAGTTGTTGTTCACCTACGCCTAGGCAGTCGGTGTTCAATAGATTGACGAATGTCGCTAGACCTGCTAAACGACAGCGTCGCCACAAAAAGAAGACCTCTGAAATCGAATATCCTGAGGTCACTATCAACATGGTCGGCAGAAGCAAATCCTCACATCCAGATTCTGATGAGTCACAAACAAGTCATTCCCCGACTGTTTGGGAAATCTGTGATGAGTTTGAGGGAGTATATAGGCATACTCGGACTCAGACAGGAGCTATTCGCCCGGTTAACTATCAAAAGTTAGCCAAAGGGATTACAACAAGTGATGAACATTCGGCAATAGCCGAATCTCAATCTTCGAGCTTAGTCGGACCATAAGAGGTATCTGCTTATATGGCGGGAAATCCCGAGGACATAGCCAAAAGAGTGGACGAACATCACGTCATGCTCCAGGCACAACAGGAGACACTTCTCCAGTTGAAGGACATGTTGGCCCAAGTCCTGGCAGAAAAAAGCCAAAAACCTGAATCTTCCCGGAGGACAACCTCCAAAGGAAAACAGAAAGCGACCGAACATTCGGATCGTGAGACTCTCAACCTGGGATCCTCTTCCGAAGGTGAGAAATAGGTGGAAAAAGAACTGCATCCTCAATCCACTAAAATGGATGAACTGGAAGCTCGCCTCAATGCAATCGCCAACAGAAGTGAGCTCCGTGAAGAAGGAGTGGTGAGGCCTTATCCTGCTGAGTGGGATATAGCTTCATACCCACCAAAGTTCAAAGCTCCAACTTTGCAACCGTTCGATGGCACAGGATCGCCAAATCAACACATCTACTATTTCAAATCTCAAACTGGAGATGTGGTGGCGAACGATGCCATCCTGACACGCTTGCTGGATCTATTCAGAGATGGGTAGATTTGGAAAGGTTGTTCTTGGCTAGGTTCTTCGAGGACGATACAGAAGTTTCTGTCCCAACTCTTCTCGCCACCAAGCAGAGGAAGGGAGAATCTATCAAGGCCTACGTGGAGAGATTCCGCAGCATGGCATTGCGATGCCCCTCAGGTATGACTCAGTCAACCCTGATTGAAACTTGCAGGCACAACTTGCAGACTCAGCTCCTCGCCCAGATGGGGGTAGCGGAGTGTCGCTCCTAGAGACAACTTGTTTCGCAAGGAGAACAAGCTGAAGAAGATTGTCCATGGGAACTGAACTTAGATGTAATGGGTCAGGATGAGAGTAATAATAATGTACCGAGCGAGGGTGAATGGTGCATTAATGAAGACTTTCTTTTAGCGTACTTGCCTGATGTGTCCTCTAAAAATAAATCAGTAGAGAATGATTCTAATGCAGGTACCAACCCATGGCACACAATGTGCACAGAGGCACCAGATGAAGAAGCAGAAGACGTACAAAAGGCTTTCTTCAAAGTCCCATCCAAAAGGAAAGGGCAAAAGCCGATCTGTTTTGGTAAAGTCAAACCCGAACAACTCAAACGAGGAAGTTCAGAGGAAGACGACGGAGTTCCCCAATTCCATTATCACGAACCCAATTCTATATACTTAATGAAGCAAATGGGGTATAACTTTAATGAGAAACAGGGTCTGAACTTCGGAAAAGGTAGACGAACCCCAATCCGGATGTCTCTAACCCCTGAAGGAAAACCTCCGGATTACTATCAAAAAACCGGAAGTAAGGGGTTTAGGTTATGTCACAACCCCCCCTGCCTCAGAAAATGAAATCAGCAATTATCTGCGTCAGGATCATTCATCCGGAACCTCTTCCTGGGAATCCGACGTCAGTGTTGGACCTTTCTTTAAAAGTTTGACTGTGAACATGGCTTCAACTAGTCACCCCGATGAAGATGCAGGGGGTGACGAAGAGTTAGTCGAATCAACCAACGATCCTTGGATCAAACGTCTTAACATTCTGTGGGATATGCGCTTCGAACAACGCGAACCACCCACTGAAGATAAGGTGATCCAGGTCAACATGGGAAATGAGTCTGACCCCAAGCCTATCTTTATAGCTGAAGACCTATCATCATCCGAGAAGGAAGACCTTATATCTCTCATCCGAGAATATATAGATGTCTTCGTGGGATATGCGCTTCGAACAACGTGAACCACCCACTGAAGATAAAGTTATTCAGGTCAACATGGGAGATGAATCTGATCCCAAGCCTATCTTTATAGCTGAAGACCTATCATCATCCGAGAAGGAAGACCTTATATCTCTCATCCGAGAATATATAGATGTCTTCGCCTGGAATTATGAAGATATGCCTGGCCTTGACCCGAAGGTGGCCATGCACCGTCTCAACATCGATCCGGATGTAAAACCCGTTAAACAACAACAACGCAGGTTTCGTCCAGAGATCATGGAATCAATTGAGTCAGAAGTTAAAAAGCTTATAGACTTAGGTTTTGTTAGGGAAGAACAACACCCGGACTGGGTGGCCAACATTGTTCTAGTTCCCAAGAAGAACGGTAAGGTCCGGATATGCATTGATTTCCGCGATCTTAACGCAGCCTGTCCGAAAGACGAATTCCCACTCCCCATCACGGATGTTATGATTGACAACACCTGCGGGTATGAAAGGATGTCTTTCATGGACGGATTCTCCGGATACAATCAGATCAAGATACACCCGGAAGACGAAAAACATACTGCTTTTAGAACACCACTGGGGGTGTATTGCTACACAGTGATGCCCTTCGGCTTGAAAAATACAGGTGCAACTTATTAACGTGCAATGAACACAATCTTTCACGAACACCTACGAAAGAAGATCGAGTGCTACGTTGATGACATAGCAGTAAAGAGCCAATGTAAAGACGACCATCTTACGGATTTGAAGACAATGTTCGAAATCATGCGAGCACATCAGCTGAAGATGAATCCGACAAAATCGTTCCTCGGAGTTTCAAGTAGAAAATTCCTGGGATTTATCGTCACATCCAAAGGAATCTCTCTTGATCCAGAGAAAGTGCATGCCATCCAAGACATGCCACCTCCGAAGAATCTCAAAGAGCTCAGAGGTTTGCAAGGCAGACTGGCCTACATTCGAAGATTCATATCAAATCTTTCAGGGCGCTGCCAACCTTTCTCTAAGCTTATGAAGAAAGGAATATCCTTTGTTTGGGATGCAGAGTGTCAAAGAGCATTCGAGGAGATTAAGAGATATCTAACTCAACCGCCAGTTCTCGTGGCCCCAATATCAGGAAAACCATTCCTGTTGTATGTGAGAGCCATGGATCATTCTCTTGGTGCTTTGTTAGCCCAGAACAATGATCAGGGTCAAGAGCAAGCCATCTATTACCTGAGCAGGACTATGATGGGAGCTGAACACCGGTACAATCCGGTCGAGAAAGAATGTCTCGCCTTGGTATTCGCAATCCAAAAGATACGACATTACCTAGTTGGACAGACCATTCAGGTCATCTCTAAGGTAAATCCTTTGAGAGTTCTGATGACAAAACCATCATCTCTAAATTGCCGGCTTGCAAAATTGGTCATTCTCTTGTCGCAATACGACATGCAGTTCATGCCTCAAAAGGCGGTCAAGGGCCAAGCACTGGCAGACTTCTTAGCCGATCATCCAGTATCGGGAACGTCTAAATTGTATGAGGAATTACCTGACGAGGTTGCCGAAGCTTGCGCTACCCAAGAAGCTACGCAAGTATGGAAGTTATTCTTCGACAGTGCATCCAGAGCAAATCCTCATGGAGCAATCACCGCGGGAGTAGGAGTAGTGTTAATCTCTCCGAACGGCCACGTAATCCCAAGGGGATTCTCTTTAATCGAACCTTGCACCAACAACGTAGCCGAGTATAATGCTCTGCTATTAGGAATGCAATGTGCTGAAGAACTTAATATTCAGCACCTCGAGGCTTACAGTGACTCTCAGCTCATCGTTAATCAAGTCCGAGGAGAATATGAAGTACGTCATGAGGATTTGATCCCGTATTACTTCGCAGTGCTAGAGCAGGCTCAAAAGTTCGAAGGCTTCTTTATCGAATACGTGCCAAGAGCTCAGAATGCATATGCCGATGCTTTAGCCTCTTTGGCAACTTCCCTGGCCTTGCCACCAGAGGTCGAAACAACGATTCCGGTCATGGGACGTAAGCTATACTTTTCCAAGATTCCTACAGAGGAAAACTCAGACGAGACGACGTCAGGAGAAGTCTGTACGACATTTATGGAATTCGAATCTAGAGATTGGCGATTCACATACATCGATTATGCCTTATATGGAATTCTACCTGAGGACTCTAAGGAAGCGGCTGCAATCAAACGAAAAGCCCTCCGATTCTATTACGATGCAGTTTCTCAAGTCTTGTATCGCAAATCACATGATGGAGTCTTACTTCGATGCCTTTCTCGGAAAGAAGCGAAAGAGGCCCTCCAGGAAGCTCACGGCGGAATGTGCGGAGCTCATCAACCTGGAGCTAAATTAGAAGATCGTCTCCGACGAATCGGCTATTATTGGCCGAAGATGTTTTCAGACGCGGTTGACTACGCTAAACGTTGTCACGCATGCCAAATTCATGGAGATTTTATCCACCAAGCACCGAGGAACTTACACCCCACATCGGCGACTTGGCCATTCGAAATGTGGGGCATGGATATCGTCGGACCGATCTCCCCTCCGACGCCCAAAGGACACCGGTTCATTCTAGCCGTGACCGACTATTTCTCCAAGTGGGCGGAGGCAATCCCGTTAAAAGAAGTCAAGACTTCAAACGTGATCAAGTTCATCAAACATCACGTCATCTACCGCTTTGGAGTCCCGAGGAGAATAGTTCACGACAACGGGACACAATTCGTCAGTTTTGGGTTTCAGAGATTTTGTGATAAATTTAGAATCCAGAGCGTTGCATCTACGGCGTATTACCCGCCGGCGAATGGTCTTGCAGAAGCATTCAACAAAACCATAGTGAAGCTTCTCAAAAAGTTTGTCTCCAAGAGCCGACGCGATTGGGACGAAAGACTGGGTGAATGTCTTTGGGCTTACCGCACTACAGTAAGGTCTTTGGTATACGGCTGCGAGGCTGTATTGCCATTGGAAATCCAGATTCCTTCTCTGAGAGTCGCTATTACAACTTGACTTACAGAAGAAAAAAAACATCAACGACGTCTGCAAGAACTTGAAGCCTTAGATGACAAACGACTTCAAGCTCAGCAACAGATTGAGCTATATCAGGCCCGTATTTCCAAAGCCTTCAACAAAAAAGTCAAGGAACGGATTTTCAAGAAAGGCGATTTAGTTTTGGCCAACAGACGACCCATGGTAATGACTCACAAAACCAATGGGAAGTTCAATCCCAAATGGGAGGGGCCCTTCGTAATAGAATCAGTTTATTCGAATGGAGCTTATCGTCTCATTAATCAAAAAGGAGATAGGCTCATGATGCCAATCAACGGGAAGTTCCTTAAGAGATACTTCCCGTGAATTATGTAGCCCCCTAAACCCCAACTAAATCAGGCTGGGGGTTGCCTATATATAGTGTACTTCTGTCTTGTATTTCGTCATGTTAACATTAAACCTCTGACGATTGAAATTTTCTAAAATTATTCTAATAAAGAGAATTTCGATTTCATGCCAGGTTAACACTATACTCAGGGCACTTGCTTCATCTTTCGTTGTCCTGAATCATATTTTAACAAAAGAGGTGATGAAAGCCAAAATGATATCATTTTCATTCAGTATTTTTGATTTGAATACAAAATGAATCGAAACGAAAATGATACAAAGTTATTCCCTAGCTAAAAAGCAATCCAAGTCCTAAACATCGGGGTTCATCAGTCTAAAAGACTTGAGTTTAGATTTCAGCGCCAATATTTTCTCCTCACGAGCCTTTTTAACTTCCTCTGTTATCTTGCTCTTGAGCTCCTCTTCGTTTGGTGCTGCTTCTGCAATCTCTCGCCTAATCTTGTCAGCAGCAACAAGCTCGTCGCAAAAGCCCTTGAAGAGACCGTCGCAGAAAGTAATTAACCCTTTTATCACTTCCATGTCGCCCGCTAGGCGAGCAGTTATCTGAGATTGCTCCATACCGGCACGGGTAAGCTCAATCGCAGTATCCCGAATACCTGCAGCAAAAGTGCCCAAGTCCACTTGCACTTGAAGATGTTCCCCGCGCAGGCGAGGGATACGAGAATCTGCTTCGTTTAGATTCTTCTGAAGAGCCTCTTGCTGCTGTATCTTCAAAGCTCTGACCTGAGAAAGAGCCCGATCCACTTCTGGTTCGATGGCATCGCGTTGTAGCATGGAAAGAAATTCCAATTCGTATTCCAGAACAATAATGCTCTCGTGACAATGTTCAGTCCACGATGTATCCCCCTGGTCCCTAATCTTGGCAAGACACTCCAACAGATGGGGTTCAAAGACTTTGAAACTCACGTCCCCGAGACTAACAACATCGATGGTCATCTGCATCCAGTACTCTAATTGCTCGACGAGCTTCCTTAAAGTTTCCGAGCCTGGGGGTGGAGCAGTCGGCGGATAAATAAAGCAATTCTCATAATCAGTGCGAATGGGAGTGTGCGTAGCTTCAGATGATAGCTTTTCGGGTACATCTGGCACTAAAGCTGGGACGGTCAATCCCTGCCCACCTGTGGGGATTTTAGGATTAGGAGGAGCAGCGGGAGGCATAGTATCCCCGCTGTTTTCGGGAGACGAAACATGTGCCGACTTCATGGCATCCCCCATCAACTTAGCTTTCTTGGAATTCTTAGCTGCAACGGGTTTTCGTTTGCGAATTCTTCTATCGCATTCGCCTACCTCCTCAGCAGTAAGAGCTTTCTTCCCTGAAGATCTCAAGGGACGAGGTCCAGAAGGAGGTGCTCCTTCAAGAGCCTTTTTTATGTCCTTTTCCTCAGAAGGCGCATCAGCAGGTAATTCCTTAGGGATCTCCTCAATTCCGGAGGCCTCTCGTTCGCAGGACAGATAATCCTCTATCCCTGGTAATCGAGTCCTGCCGGAACCACTTCTTGATTTATAAAGCTCTCGGATTTTGTTTATACATGAAGTATAAATGTCATATTCTGGGATCAGAGAAGCTTTATCAAACCAATTGCGGAAATCCGCTACGGTGGAACAATTAGGTGGCAAATTAGGCAGAGTAAACTGCGCTTGAGTTCCTCGGGCAATAAAAAAATGCCAAGCACGAGCTCCTTCATACAGATTCCCGATGTGAGCTAATTGGGGATTAGGGTTACCAACGAAAAGCTGGTCATATCCGAACTGCCGAGCAAAACGTGAAGGGACGTAAGGCTCAATTATGCATCTTTCACCTATCCTAAAGACCAGGTAGCCCACCCTGATAGCAAGAAGCCATTGGAAAGTCCCTGTGTTTAAAAGCGAAGATCCTTCGAAGACTACGTCACCAAACTTTGGGGCTTCTTCTTCAGCCCCATCAAAGCAAGGGCGGCAGCAAAAGAGGTCATAACTAGCTTCCGAAGATAAAAGTTGTCTAGCCCGGACTATGTACGCAGTCGTCCATGTGGCTGGCTCAAGCCTTTGCACGAAAGGAATAGAGGTCTCATTATCATGCATAATCCCCCGCATCAAAGAGGGACAGTGCAGCACAAACCAAGCCACCAAATAAGTGTAGGGCATTGGTGTGCGAGGTTGGGAAGTCTTCCAAACTTTCCTTCCGACAACATTCATCTCCTTGACATCAAGGAGTTCAGAAGTCAAATCCCGCAAGCCTCTCTGCAGACAACCTGTCATCGTAGGAAGAAGACTGAGAGGTCTTCCGTGAGCCAAGAGAGCAGCTGGGTAGACAACCTCAATCAAGATTGACTCAGCTAGTTTCGTCGGCACGACGCATCGTTTCAACCATAGCATCAAGAAACCAGCGAGGAGGGCTGTGTCAGAGATAGGAATTGCAGCTTGATAATGGAAACTGTCAAACTCACTGTCAGCTTCAAATCCATCTTCCAAACATGTATTCTTATAAACAGCATTAGGAGTCTTGATGCGAGCTTTGATGCTTTTAGCAGAGCTTACACCAAGACGGGTCACCTTCAGATCTTTTTGACCCAGGTTCTGAAACAAGTAATCTGCCCAGGCAGTATGCATGAGACCACCCCCACGCATCCCAGCGACCTGAGCGCAGATGTGGAAATGAAATAGCAACTCCCAAAAAGTGTTGTATATCTCTGGATGAGCAGCCGTCAGGAGGGAGAGTTCTTCAGTGGTTGGAATAAATTCTTCATAAGGCGTTTGCCCGAAGGATAATCCTGATATTGCATGTATCTCATGGAGAGCAAACCCTAACTCCCCAACAGGTGTGAAAAAGGTGCAGCTATCCGGATTATACCGCTCCAGCATAGCGAAGAAGCAGGGATAACTCTGAGTGATCCCACATCTAGTAGCTTGTACTGGTATAGTAAGGCCAGACTGAGCAAGAGGTTCTTTGAGCTCCTCAAGAACAAAATCTACCATCCGAGTCCACCAGCCGTCCCCTCCAGAAAACAACCAACCAGGAGATCGGAAGGCTTGTGTAGAAAATTCGCCCTGAGCGGCAATAAATCGGCGTATGAAAATGTTCGCTGGAAGAGGTGTCTCTTGAGCGAGGTCCTTTTTCTCAAATCTGCCGGGTCGCAGACCTTTGAGTTGTCCGCCAATTTGAACACGAGATGGTCGACCAAATCCAAACGAGACGTTCTCCTTCTCCTTGACGAGATTGAAGGCCAAACCCCTGCGACCACCAACACTCAGGAAGTAGGAAAGCGGGTACATTCTCTTCATACTGGGAAGGAAGAATAAACGATCATCGACTCTGCGCAGCATCCGGGAGTCTTCTACATACCCGACTTGTCCATCGGCAGATATATGGTCACCGAATAAAAATGAGGGTTTGACAAATTGATCCAGACCCGCAGGAGTTTCCAGATCCAGATCGGTGATCAAAGCCCTAAGGGTGGAACACTCAGCAAACCTAATTAAATGTGTTCGCTCCAAACTTGGGAAAGTGCATAAAGGAATTTCTCTACGAAGACCAAAAGCTCTCCCCATTTCGGGATCATCAGTGTAGTTGAAGTGCTGCTCCGGCAGAAGTGGCACATTGGGAAAAAGCACTGTAAAATCAGAAGCAATAGTTAGTAGCAGAAAGAGGTTGCTAACATGAAATAAACACGAAGAGTAAATTCTACGTGGTAAGCTTTAATACAAGAGCCAACCCTTGTATTAATACTTGAACGCAGAGATCAAATCCTGCGTTACAACACTTGAACGCAGAGAGCAAATCTTGTGTTACAACACTTGAACGCAGGGATCAAATCCTGCGTTACAACACTTGAACGCAGAGATCAAATCCTGCGTTACAACACTTGAACGCAGGGATCAAATCCTGCGTTACAACACTTGAACGCAGAGATCAAATCCTGCGTTACAACATTTGAACGCAGAGATCAAATCCTGCGTTACAACACTTGAACGCAGAATTCTAAGCCTGCGTTTCCAATTTTTTAACACAGAGTCCTAAACTCTGCGTTCCCAATTTTAACATAGAGAATTAACTCTATGTTTCCTAAACGCAGTCTTAAGTCTGCGTTTCCATTTTTTAACACAGAGTCCTAAAACTCTGCGTTCCCAATTTTAACATAGAGAATTAACTCTATGTTTCTTAAACGCAGCCTTAAGTCTGCGTTTCCAATTTGTAACACAGAGCCGTAACTCTGCGTTTCTGATGGAGAACGAGTCATCTTCCTCGTTGAGGAGAACCCATCTAGGGTTTTCAGAAAACTTGTCGAAACAAGTTGCCATGGCCACTGCTTACCACAGCACCGAGGTCCATGTGACAGCGACATCAATGCCGAAGCGCTGGTCAGAACAGCGACATCGCCGGCTTTCTCGGCCGGCGGCGCCTCCGAAGCCGCCTTGGCGACTTTTTTGGAACCCGAACTCATCCTCTTGGGTGCCATGAGGGTGATCTCGATCGGAGAAGACGAATTCCTTCGGGGAGAATTGATTGAAAATCAACAGAAACGAGAATCCTCGTTCTTGGAGCTAAGCAAGGCAAAAAGAGTCAAATAACTCTTGATGTGACCTTACAGGCCTATTTATAACAGCCGTCGGGCTGTTAAATCAGATCGGGACTCTAAGAGAGAATCCCAACTGAATCTAAAACGTGATCTTCCACGTTAATGGATAAGGTCGGTTAGACTTTAACGCAGAGTTACCTCTGCGTTCAAATGCTTCAAACGCCAGGCCTAGACCTGCGTTGCAATGGTTCTTAACTCTGCGTTCATTTCGAACCTCGAACGCAGAGGTCACCTTGTGCGTTGTGATTATCCTAAACAAAGGATCCACCTTTGTATTTTTGAACATGATACTTATTCCTAAAGTTCATGAACTCTTTTTGCATGACATTGTTAAACCTTGGTCTTTCCTCAACAAGGTTTAAATCCTCATCAGGTTAATATTACACCTCAGATGGATGTCATCCCCCGCAGAGCTTGAATTTAGTTTACATCGTTGTAACAGTAATTCCTCTGTCAAAATCCACTTATTGATTCTCATCAAAAGAACAGTAAATCTCCAAAATCAAAAATCATTCAAATCATGATCAATTTACTAACTCTCCCTAACAGAGTAGTAAGTGTTCAGTTTATCAACTCCTTTCAATGGGGTGATAAAATTCCACAATCTTGTTCGAATCACAAGTATCGCAATTCATCGCTCCGATGATAAGATATTTAGCAGTCCTCCCTAGCGAGATGCTACAATATTCTTTCCCCCACAGATGTCACGTTAACACTACACCTCTGACAAAAATCCACTTATCGACTCTCTTCAATAGAGCGATAAGTCCTCAAAATTGCTTCTATAGCAATATTCTTCTTGTCACGTTAACACTACACCTCTGACAAAAATCCACTTATCGACTCTCTCCAATAGAGCGATAAGTCCTCAAAATTGCTCCTATAGCAATATTCTTCTTGTCACGTTAACACTACACCTCTGACAAAAATCCGCTTATCGACTCTTTCCAATAGAGCGATAAGTCTTCAAAATTGCTCCTATATCAATATTCTCCTTGTCACGTTAACACTACACCTCTGACAAAAAAAAAATCACTTCTTGTCACGTTAACATTACACCTCTGACAAAAATCCACTTATCGACTCTCTCTAATAGAGCGATAAGTCCTCAAAATTGCTCCTATCGCAATATTCTTCTTGTCACGTTAACATTACACCTCTGAGTCAATAGGATGATAAGTTCTCAAAATTGCTTCCATAGCAATATCTTTCTTGTCACGTTAACATTACACCTCTGACAAAAATCCACTTATCGACTCTCTCTAATAGAGCGATAAGTCCTCAAAGTTGCTCCGATCGCAACAAATTCCCATCATGTTAACACCAAACCTCTGACAATCCACTTATCAATCCTTTTCAATAGGATGATAAGTCCTCAAAGTTGCTCCGATTGCAACATTCTCTTGTCACGTTAATATCAAACACCTCAGATAAAATCAACTTATCGACTCTTGTTAATAGAGCGATAGGTCCTCAAAGTTGCTCCGATCGCAACACTTTCCACCTATCGACTCTCGTCAATAGAGCGATAAGTCATCAAAGTTGCTCCGATCGTAACACTTTTCACTTATCGACTCTCGTCAACAGAGCGATAAGTCCATAAAAATACTGTTAAGTTAACATCACACCTCTAACAGTCAAACCCCCTAGTGAACTTGTTAATCCTTTATCTCGATCCCTAATTAGAGATAAGTCTGCATCTAACACATGCTGCCGGGTAGCCTATTCCCGCAATAATATCAAAGCCTACGTATTCAATATCGTAGCAGGTCGTTATTAATAACGCCAAAATCCATGCCTTACACGCATGGGGAATTTTATCCTGAATCCTAAGTAAGGATAAGTCAATGTCTAACACATGTTGCCGGGTAGCCTATTCCCGTAATAATAGCAAAAGCCTACGTATTCAATATCGTAGTACCAAAATCCATGCCTTACACGCATGGGGAATTTTATCCTGAATCCTAAGTAGGGATAAGTCTACGCCTAACACGCGTTGCCGGTTAGTCTTTTACCGTGAAAAGGACATCAAAATCCATGCCTCACACGCATGGGGGACTTTATCTCGATCCCTAATTAGAGATAAGCCTACGCCTAACACGCGTTGCCGGTTAGTCTTTTCTCGTAAAAATAACAAAGTCTATGTATTCAAAATCATAGCATCAAGTCTAAGAGAGTTCATTCTCTTAGTACAACGTTACATGTGGAACGGACTTAGACAATCCACATGCTAGCCCGACTCAAACGGTAGTCGGTAAAGGCTTATCAAATCCGTTGATGGCTGAGGGTTTGCCAAAAATCCTATGCACGTTTGCAGGCCCATCAGCTTAATGGATGTGAGCCGAGACTTAAAACAGATGAGCCAAAGACAAGTCTCAAAGACTTAGTCAAAAATGCACGGAAGCCACTTCCATGTCTCAAGACAAAACGCCGAGGTCAGACCCGCGTTGCAAAAATCATGACGCCAAGGTCACACCCGGCATTCACACAGGTCCTACGTAGCAAATCCCTTCAACCAAGATACCTTCGAAGCAAGTGCAGAGAACAAATCCTTTACCACAAGGAATCAATAGCTCCAAGATCAGAGTTGAGATCCAAAGTATTTCGAAAATTCGTCCTAGTCAACCGCGAACTTTTGAAAACTTTGGAGGGGGTTCTGTAGGCTGTCAAAAAAATCACAATAGATAGCTGATCCCCATCAAACACCGATGATGGAAGTTACAACTTGACGACTTCCAGAAGGCTACAATTTGAGGACTTTCACGTAGAAGGCTACAATCTGACAATGATAGAAGTTACAATCTGACGACTTTCAGAAGGTTACAATTTGAAGACTTTCACGTAGACTGATGAAGGTTACAATCTGACGACCTTCACAACAACTGATGAAAGCTCTAATTCAACAGCCTTCACAATCAACATCGGGAGTTACAAATTGACGACTCTCATATTATCAAGAGCTAAATGTAAGGATTACAATCTGACGATCCTCACAAAAGTTCAAAAAAAAAATGTGAAATTTGGAGAGTAGCTACTACACTTGTTGTTCCTAATTCTGAATGGTGGAGATTGCTTTCTATCAGTTATATTTGGAGATATGGAGGTTTTACCGAAGCTGAGCGTTCTAGGAGTGCAGAAAAAGTCACTTTCGCGCAGTTTTGATCGGCATGACGATCGGACCCTCATCCGTGGTCCGATCGATGTGAAATTTGGAGGGTAGCTTCTACACTCGTCTTTCCTAATTCTGAACGGTGGAGATTGCTTTCTATTGGTTAGATTTGGAGATATGAAGGTTTTACCGAAGCTGGTCGTTCCAGGAGTGCAGAGAAAAGTCACTTTCGTGCAGTTGCGATCGGCGTGACGATCGGACCCTCATCCATGGTCCGATCGATGTGAAATTTGGAGAGTGACTACTACACTTATTGTTCCTAATTCTGAACGGTGGAAATTGATTTCTATCGGTTAGATTTGGAGATATAGAGGTTTTACCGAACCTATAAAGGACTGGCGGAGCTTTTTTGAGATCGGCCGAAGAGAGAAAGAGATCAGCTACTCTTTTGAAATGATTAAACTTTCTTTATTATCATCAACTCTTTTTAGAGTTCCCCTAACTCGATTAGAGTTTTAAAACTTGTTTACCAAGTTCTTTTCAACTCTTCCAAAGAGTTTCTTAACTCGGCTAGCCCACTCAGGAGCGGATTTAGGGGTTGGTTACACCCCTAACCCCCCTATAAATAACCGACTGATCAAACCACCAAGAAGGTTGATCGGTTTCTAGCAGAAAAATCGCATAGGGTTGAGGTGAGCTGGTATCAAAACCGCTTAGGGTCAACAAATCTCAGCAGTTCCACATCACGAAGAGGGAGATCTTTTGAAGATCAAAGAACTGATCAACGATCAGTTAATCGAATCCCAGAGGATCCCTTCATCAACGGCATAATCCATTTGGCAATTAACTGAATCTTCGGTTCCAACAACTCTGTTACAGAGTTTTAACTCATTCTGAGTTTATTTCTGAAACTCATTTAAGAGTTCGTGATTAAGCTTGCAATCCAAGTTAATCATATCAAATCAGACATTCGGTTTTCAACAACTATTGTCAGAGTTTTCAACTCGTTCTGAGTTCTTTGCACTCGTTAAGAGTTCTAAATCGAAGCCATCAAGCATTTCAATTGTTCCAGTGAAGTAGGACGGTCGGATCGTCAACGGAGAGCAAGTTCGACGCGATCAATCGAAGGAGGCACTCCACCGCTACCAAGAAGAACCCAGTTTTAAACAAAGGGGAGAATCAAATTCATTCTCCTCTCTTTTGTAATCGGAATCCAAATTGTAATTGATTTTGAGAGGAATACAAGTCAATTTTTCTTTCATTGTCTTTTTACTGCAAATTTCCAACAAACATCCACTATCACAATCGGGTTTTCTACGTTTACCCGAATAACGTTTACACCTCACAGTGTCGGTTTTCAACGCTCACCGATCAACGTCACTCCTCATAATCGGTTTTCTAGTTCACCGAAAACTTCACAACACACTCGGTTTTCTAGCTCACCAAAAACCTTAACCACTCACAATGTAACAAATATAAATTTGTTCTCTATAATAGATGAGAACTCAATTAAGCACAACTCAATGTTACAATCTCTCACAACCCTAATATACTATGAATGCAAATACAATAAGCTCATGTAGGTGTGTGTAACAATGAGATAATATAATCAAATCTAAACTCAATATAAAAACTAGCTTTAAAGAATGATAATCAAATAACTAAGCAAATGTAAAGCTAGATAGAGTTTAGAAAACTTCTCCAATAGATGACAAGATGAAGAGATGGAGATTGGAGCCCAAACAAGAAGATGATCTCCTCCACTTGTGAAAACTTCTTCATAAACCAAAACAAACACTAACACACTTAAACCCTTGTTTAAAACTCTTTAAAGACCGACGATTCTCTGGAAAAATACTGATGAATGGTCAATTGACCGGTCGACCGTACCGGTCGACCGAAAACTGACATTTCAGGAAACAACGCTGATTTTAAAACACTGTTTAAAAATATCAAATAAATTCCAAAAAATGTAAAACTTTGGGGAATGATTGTAGACATGATAATAAACATGCTACAATGACTGGTTTTGAAAAAGGACTTCCCAAATGAAAAATATCATCATTTTACAAAATAGTCCAAAACATGAAAATATGAGATACTTGAATTTTGATGTTTTGACATAAACCAACTTTTGAAACTTTGTGAAATGTTTTTATAGACTTAGTAAAACATGTATAAACTGATTGTTAAGTCCAAAAACTAAGAATATAGAATTTTCACAAAATTGCATATTCTATGCAATGTTTTCAAAAACACAATAGTAAATATGAAATATATGATTTCATATTTATAAACATGAAAACTCAAAAACTATGTATGTATATATATAACTATATATATGCATAGAAACCAAAACTTTTGTATATCTATATAACTATATAGATATACGAAGAAACCAATAACTATGTGTGTATATTATATTGATCTTAGAGTATCTAACACACATAATATAAAATCTAAACTAGATTATCCAAGCTTGATCTTGATCTTCATTGTAGCTCAACTTGGTACACATGCGGATGAAGCTTGAACTTGATCTTTAAATTTGAATTGCAAGGCTTCACTGACATTCCGCCAACCTCCTTTGGATATCATCATTGAAGCTCTATTCCATCCATCCTCCAACTACGTTGTTTGTCTATAAGAAATAAGAAAACACAAATACTAGACAAACAACATTAGTGGTAAATTATTTGTTAAACATTATCAAAACAAGAAGGCCAACATCAGTCGACTAATCAGTCGTCAAATAAAAAATAAAAACTTTTGAAGATTGCAGAATATTTTTTCAGTCGACTAATAAATGTCATCAGTCGACTGATAACAGGTTTTCAACCTGTATTGATTTTTAAAAACGAATTTTAAAGTTCTTTTAAAAATATTAAATAAATTCTAAAAAATATAAAACTTTGGAAAAAGTTTATAAACATGAATATAAACATGTTGGAATTGGAATTTTTTAATTTGCTCTTACTATTTGTGAAAACTCAGAAATATTCAAAAACACTAAAAATACATGTTGATTTTGATATTTAGCTCAAATCAAGTTCTGAAAACTTGTGTAATGTTTTTATGGACTTAATAAAAGATGTTAATAACGTTTGTGTAGTCCAAAGCATATTAAAATATATTTTGCATAAAAACTCCTATATTTGAGAAAATTCACAAATGAAATGTGTGTGTATTTGAGCTTGTAGAATTTGCACACATTATATAATCGTATACTATGTATACTAAGAATGAATCTTCTAAAGCTTGAACTTTGATTGATTGACTTGATTTGCATAGGCTTCAATATCAATGTAGTTCATTTTCCTGTGTATACTAAACAACACAAAACAAGATACTAAAACCAATATTATGCGTAAATTGTTTGTTAAATCATCATCAAAATAAGAAGACCAACACACTGTATCCTCCAAATGCCTATCTGTCATCCCATCTCCTCCTAATGTCACCTCTGTAGGAGTCTCAATGGATATAATGCTATCTGGAGTGGGTGGAGTCATATCATCCTCCACCTGCTGCGATATCCTACTAGTCTGGTCTTCCTCCACCTGCTGAGGGACTTGAGGCCTCATCATGTATGCCTCGTCAAACGTGACATCTTTGCTAATGACTATCTTCTTGTCCTGTGGATCCCACAATTTTAAGCCTTTAACTCCTTCTCTAAAGCCCACAAAGACTATTTTTCTCACCTTCGGATTTAATTTTCCATTATTGAGATGATAATAAGCTGGACACCCAAATATCTGAAGTGACTCATAGTCACTAGCCATCGAAGTAGACCATAGCTCCATAGGAGTCTTCCCCTATATCGTAGTGCATGATAACTTATTCACGTGATGGCTCGCATAAACTAACACCTTGCCCCAAAAGAATCTCGACAATTCACTCTGTGACATCATACATCGTACCTTCTCCAGCAAGGTACGGTTCAATCTCTTAGCCATCCCGTTTTATTATGGTGTCTCTCAAACTATGAAGTGTCACCTAATGTCGTGATCTCGGCAAAGCTACAGAAATAGATCATTCTTATACTCTCCTCCATTATCTGAACGAATTGTCTTCACCTTTCTACATGTCTGCAACTCCACTTTTTTCTTCCACTCCACAAAAATATCCAGAACCTCATGTTTATGCTTCATGGTATATACTCAATTTCTTCTGGAATAGTTATCAATGAAAGTGATAAAATAGTTAGCCCCACCAAGTGATGTGTGCTTGGAAGGGCCCTAAACATCTGTATGAATATAATCCAATATACCTTGGGTGTTGTGAATTGCGATGCCAAACTTCACTTTAGTCTTCTTCCCAAGTACACAATACTCACATAGCTCCATCTTGCAGGTCTTTGCACCTTTCAATAGCCCTTAATTTGCCAATGTCTATAGGGACTTATCATCAGTATGTCCTAATCTTATGTACCATAAGCTGGTATTATCCTCCTATGTAGTGATAAAAGCCGCCAGACCCTCTGTAACTATCTTTCCTTTTAAGAAGTATAGGTTGTTTTTCCTGACACCTTGCATCACCACCATAGAACCTTTTGTGACCTTCAAAGTAGCATTCTCTAAGATCACATGATAGCCTGCTGCCTCTAAAGTCTCAGGAGAAATGATGTTCTTCGACAACTACGGAACCAACCTCACTTTTTTCAGCTCCCTGGTCACCCCGTCACACATCCTAATCCGGACTGTACCAATACCACTAATAGGACATATATGATCATTACCCATAAGCACAACATCCCCTCTTTTCAACTCCTCAAAGCTGGAAAACCAATCCCTCCTAGGAAAAATATGATATGTAGCTCCTGAATCCAGCATCCACTCTGTAGAGTCGGTATAACAAACTGACGGTAGTACAGAGTAAGAGTAGTCTGAAGAATCCGAATCTGAATTGTCACCAACAGCCTTGGCAATATTCACCTCTGGAGCTTGTACAGCTTTTCCCATGTTCTTCCCAGTTTTATCCTTTAACTTTGGGCATTCATTCTTTCAATATTCCTCTTCTTTACAAAAGGCACATTGATTTCTACCAACACTCTTATGACCACCTCTATTCTTTGACTTTGAGCAGTTGAACTGGCGATGGTTTGGACTACAGCCTGGAACTACTAATGCATCTCCCGATGCCTTCTCAGAGGGTTTGCCATCACTCTTCCTCAACTCATAGTTCACCAATGCTGAGGTCACCTCCTTGTAGCTAACAATAATTCTTCCATTGATCATAGTGAGAACAAAGGTGTCATAATCATCCTCCGGCAACAAACACAATAGTAACATCACCTTATCTTCATCCTCAACCATGATGTCCACATTTGCTATATCCGAAAGCAACTTCGTGAAGTTATTGACATGTTCCTTAATGGAAACTCTCCTCTTCATCTTGAATTGATAAAACATCTTCTTCAAGTGAAGCCAATTCTCAATTCTCTTCGTAAGATACTTATCATTGAGTGTTTCCCATAATCTCTTCGCCGACGTCTCATTCATCATATCATAAATCAAATCCGGCGTCAAGCATGACCGAATAACCCCATAAGTCCTACTGTTTATCTTCTTCTAAACCTTATTCTTCATGTCTACAGGTTTCTCTTGTAATTCAAGAGTCTCCTCCAAATTCTGGGCATCCAACGCATCCATCACCTGGCACCTCTACAAACCGAAATTAATCTTGCCATCGAACTTCAGAATATCAATCTTAGTGTTATTGATGCTCAGACTATGTATCGCCTTCGTAAGAGACGATCCTGATGTGCTTTCTTCACCCATGTTGATGATCTAACTCTTCAAATAAGAAACCTTCAGAAAATCCTCCAAATAAGCCCCAAGCTAAACCCGAAGCTCTGATAACATTTTTTGTGCGCAGCGAACTCAAAACACACGAAAGAGCACGAACAAGAATGAAATAGATCACAACCAATAAGTAAAATACAATCACCATAGCAAGACAAACGAATTTTACGTGGTTTGGCAAGTTGTCTACGTTCACGGGGTAAAGAGGGGGAAGTTTTTATTATTAGAAATAAAGAGAATACAAATAGGGTTTACAATCTCACCAAAAACCCTTAAACAAAGCTCTCAAAATCTCTCACAAATTATCCCTCAAAGGATACACAATTCTCTCTTAAAAGCTGCTCAAAGTCGTCCTTAATTAACCCTAATAATCGTGATTAAGGTTATATATTAACACAAAACGAAACGGTTCAGAAAACATAACCCAGACTCAGACCCGACTAGCGGTTGACCATCGAATTCGCCGCGGTCGACTACCCAGGAATCGACAGAAACATAAATCGACTACAGGGTTGCGACGGTCAACCGTCACCAATTCCAGAGACCCAGAATCCTACAGGGTCCTTGGCGGTCAACCGTCTCCAACTCCAGAATCTTCCTTCGACCTATGCACGTTTCTGGTTGACCACAGATGTCTCGCAGTCGACCGGCAAGCTTCCAAACAGTTTCCTGCACCTGTTTTCCTGAACTTTTCAACTTTGTTGCCAATTTCTACATCATTGGCAATGGTGCCTTTGCCTTTTGCTAATGAGAATGATGAGCATGAGACGATTATGCTTGGCTTGTTTTGGGATTTCTTGATGCTAAAAGTTTATAATTTGATTATGAGTCGAGAAATTTCAAGTTTTACATTATTTTTCTTTTCTAAAATAGAAGTTTTACATCTTGGAGAACCGTGATGGAGAATGTTGCAGAAATTGTAATGATTATTATTATTATTTTGTTTGAGCAAGGAGGATTGTTCTGATTATAATCCTAAATTGGGTTATTTTGGGTTGATCTCACAAAGCCTCATAAGGTTTTGCACGAAAGCTTTCTGGATTTTTTTTTATCTCAAAAAACCTACTACACTTCAAAGTATCTCACACAAAATCCTCTTGAACTTTGAACTTCTCCCCTACTTGTAGTTTGCATATAAATAAAATAAATGACTACATTTGGGACACACACTCTCTCACTCTCTCTAACATGTTAGTTATTTGACAATTGCTAGTGGGGAGTTCGGCGAGAAATAGTCCCAAAGTGGAGGAGGATTATGTGAGGTAAAAAAAAGTTCACAGAGATTATGTCCAAAACCCCCAACATCATGAGCTTTTGTGAAGTTAACCCTTTCTTCTTCTCGCTGAATCTTATGCCCTATTCTATTGTGGGCATGGTTTTGGGCTAACAATTGGGACATAAGAAGAGATGTTATACGTACAGTTATAGGCCTTTGGAGAATAAGGCTAGATTGAAGAAACCTAATGGTCTTTTATTAAAAAAAAGTATAAATGAAAAGCGAAAAATAGTTTTCTCTGCAAATAATTTCTGATGACGATACAATCACACCGCAAATGGGGTGGGGGGGGGGGGGGGGGGGGGGGGGCGGGGTGGGGGGGGCGGCCTCAGTAAAGCTTCATGATCTCCACAATCTCCCATGACTTCAAGCTCTTATCTTCAGTATCAGTTTCAGCAAGTCCGATCTCGGATACTTCAAACGTGAAGCCCACAATCTCTTGATCAAGTTCAAGGACACGCTTTTGAACTCTCTCATTCTTCTCCTCTGTTAGCTCACCATATAAAAGGCTCGAGCGAGGCGTATAAGCTGCAAATACACAATTCTAGTATGGTTGAAATTCTGAGATATCATCAATGGGAAATTTCGTTTCTAGAAAAGATGTTAAAAATGCAAATATGAACACAGGAGGAGTTGAAGGCGTTTGTTGGGTAAGAATCACAAAATCACTGAATCTTAGGGTGGATTGCACAAAATACCGTGAACTCTGAAAGCTCTCCTAAACTTGTCTCAATTTGCTAATCTCTCTTAAGGTCAGAATGGTATTGCTAAAACTTATGAAAAGTTGCTTACATAAAAATTATGACCTTGTACAAAAAGATATTAAAGCCATTTTGGCGAGACCTTTTAACTCCGTTTGTGGGATTTTTTTGAAGTTCAGAGGGTGGTTGTGAAACTTTAAAATTCACTGGATTTTTGGGATTTCCAAAGTATGAGCTCACCCTAAGTTTAGATGGGTTCTGTGAATTTTACCGCTCTTGGAAAATTCAGAAAAAGAAGCATAATGTCTAGAGTAAATTTCAAGAAACTAACATTATTCTTTATGTGAAATTTCTGAAGCTAGCACTGAGTATTTTAATTTTAACTTCTATTATAAACATTTTGCAGTTAATTACAGTACATCATCTCTACTAATTTAAGTGAGCAAATGGCTTCTACCTGATTATTTTGTTTTTGGATAAAATTGTATCTAAAATCAGAAAACTAGAGCCTATTGCTCTAGTTGTTTTGAAACTACCAAGAGAAATTAATTTTGAATCTGAAATCACGGAACTAAATATTAATCAGTTGACCTGTGTTGACTTGTGTCTAAGATAGCCATTGCTTTTGGTTGGAATCTTAAAAAAAAATGACACATATCACTGTTTGTGTCTTATGGTTAGTCCTATGGATTATAAATGAAAAATGCTCTGTATATTTAATATTTGCGAGTTTCATGTAAGTCGTAAACTTCATGATATTAAAATAGCTATAAATTATTTCTTAAAATTTATTCAGAAATTTACGGTTATTCTTGGGAAAAAACACCAAAGAAAAGCGAACTCACGTCTTGAATATTTAAACCCGAAGTAACCACAGCAGCGGGCGCTTACCTCCATCACCTGCAGGGAAGGAAAAAAAAATCAAAATAAAGGAATTATGATAATACGTTAATTTCCACTTAAAATCTACCAATTAACCGCAAAAATTCTGCAGTTAGCCAAAAAGAAAGAGTAACAAAAAAAAGGAAGGACTGCTCTGCAAGTAAATCAAGACCTGGGGGGTTGACTCGAATATCAAGTGTCGGCCGGAGACAGCGGAAACGCGGGCCGTGAAAGGGGAGAGGGTTTCGGATGCGGATTTAAGATGACGGCTAGCTGATTCGCGGGTGAGGCTGATGTGCGGATCGAATTCGGGTCCGCCGAATTCGGATCGGAGTACCCGCATCAGGTCCTTGATCCGGTTGCGGGCTTCTGGCGGTGGGAGAGCCCATACTGAGTACTCTTCCTCCATTGTTTTTATTGGATTGGGGGTGTAGAGAGAAGAAATATAATCTAAGACTTCGTTACTTCGGTATGTTATAAACTATAAATAGATGGAGGCTAAATATCAGAAAACCCCCTTAACTTTGGATGATTATCAGATAATTCCCCATAACTTTCAAAATATTTAAATTTAAAGAAATTAACTTACAATGTGTTTGGGAGATGACTTTTAGAGAAAGAAAGGAAGGAGAATGAAGGGGAAAAGTTTCCCTTCCTTTCATTCCCCTTCATTACACCCCAATTTGAAGATGTAAGATTTGTGCTCAAATCCCCCCGCCCCCCCCCCACCCATCCTGTCCTCCTAAATTGAAACTCCCAAACAAGTTTAAAATTAGATTTCTCTTCCCCTCTCCCTCTTCACCCTCCATCCAAACAGGTCATAAGAGTTTATTAGAAACCCTCTTTAACTTTAAGACTTATTCATAAACACCTCCTAAAACGTGAACCACAATTTTCACAAGAAAAAATAT
Organism: Asparagus officinalis; assembly: GCF_001876935.1. NCBI lineage: Eukaryota > Viridiplantae > Streptophyta > Magnoliopsida > Asparagales > Asparagaceae > Asparagus > Asparagus officinalis. The sequence goes on along the minus strand of NC_033798.1, from coordinate 34,963,092 downwards.
CCCTACGTAGTTTTTCCCACTCATGTGAAAATTACAGTTAACATTGGATCTAAGATTAAAGTTGCTGGAGGTTTTCTGATAAACCCAAATCTTAAGAGGGTTTTCTAATATTTTAATAGTTATGGGGGTTTATCTTACAATCAACCAAAGTTAAGGAGGTTATCTGATATTTAGCCATAGATAAGCACTAATAATAAGCCGATGAAAAGTACCATAGAAGGTGTAAATGCTAAGTTTTCTTAGGGGTGTCCATCCGAGGACCGGCGCGCGGCTCGGACGCGGCCGGAACCTGGTCCGAGCCAGGCAAAACCGAAGCCCGGACCAGGGCCCGGGCCCGTACCGTTTTTTTTTTTAATTTTTTTTTAAAATTTAAAAAAAAATCATAAAATATACATAAAAATTACAGAAATGACATAAATTTTTTTAATAACATAAAATGATATAAATTACAAGTACAAAAAATTATAAAAATAAAAGATGATAAAAATAATTTTTTTATTAATAATCGGTAAATCCTTTACAAGTATAAATTTATTTTGAAATTCGTCGCATCACAATAAATGAGTAAATCCCAACTAGGTTGACACCTACTCACCCATATCACTATCATTTGTAACTTTTTCTGAAATAATTCATTACAAATTTAAAGCTAAGAAATAAAAATTATAATTTGATGAATATTATCTAATCTTTATATCTATCTGCTAGTCCCAACTCTTCAAATTTATCTTCAATTATAGCAATCTGATCGATGCCTTGTGTTCGCTTCTCGTACCTCCACCAATCTTGTAAGCACATCACCGCTTATACAGTATACGGATCTAAGCATGTCCTGTGGTCGTCGACCAAACGTCCTGCTGTGCTGAAGGCGGATTCCGAAGCTACCGTCGAAACCTGCACTGATAGTAAGTCACGAACCATGGTGAAAAGTATAGGATATGAAACTGATCCATATACTCTCCACGATTATAAAATATCTAAAGCATTTCCTTGACATTTAACTAAGAAAGCAGAAAAATATTCATCTAATTCAGAAACCTCTAATCCTGAGCTAATTCTAGATCCACCTGTTAGTTCAGCTACCATTACATACCTATCAAAACTTACACTTTTACCTCGACATGTGCTCGAAGCCGAAGGCGCTGAAGCTGTAGACTGTTGTGCAGCTACACCATGTCTAGCTGCATACTCATCATATAATGTTTGAAAATAATTTCTAATAGATAAATGATAAGAAGTATAAATGATGAGTAGTAGCATTCAGGGTGGTTCCATCATCTAAGTCTATAACCTGTCCACCATACAATGACTGTAACAAACTTCGAAGACCAATATCCTTCAAACATGGATCAATAAGAACCCTCAAACCAAAAATATGAGGAATATGCCTAAAATACTTATTAAATTTGCTCTCCATTTAAAAAATTATATTTCTAAAAATATCATCCATACGATATTTGGTAAAAAAATTTTGAATATTTAAAATTTGTAAAGCAGCTAAAGTAATAGTTGGATAATAACAACCAGATAATAACATAGTAGCATCATAAAAAACTTGTAACATCTCATTTAATTTACATATAATTGTACATTCATCTTCACTTATTCCATAAGTGCTACCAAAGCTAGAACTAGAAGCATAAAAATTTATAAAATTATTTATAATTTATTTATATTCTATTGCTACACTTAACATTGCATATGTGGAATTTCACCTATGGTCAACATCTTTTGGAATTAGTCTAGGCTTATAATTTTTTCTTTTACAATATTATTTCCATCTTTTAATTCTCATTTCAGAAGCATTATGCATATTAGCAACTGTTCTAACATTTTCTATCATGGGTTTAATTTTAGAAAATACACTTTGAACAATTAAATTTAAAATATGACAGATACATCCAACATGAAAAAGGTCACCATGATATAGCAATGACAAAGTTGTTTTAATAAAATCAACAGCTACATTAATATTACTTGCATTATCTAGTAAAAGAGAAAATATTCTTTGATCAATTTCTAGTTTTATAAGTTCTTCAATTATTAAATTTGTAATATTAATACCAGCGTGTGACTCTTCAATTACAATAAAAGAAACAACTCTTTTAAACATTTGCTAATTTTTATCAATCTAGTGTGCTGTGATACATAAATAACCAGCTTGCACTCTAGATGTTCAAATATCAGAATTTAAAAAAAAATTATAATTAAATTTTTTAAAATAAGAAATTATTTTTCCTTGTTCCTCGTGATAATATTTTAAAATATCACGTTGACAGGTTTGACGAGAAAATTTTGTAAATGCGGGATAAAAACCATCTCTAAACAAATCTTTAAATTCATCATCTTCTACTAATTTAAAAGGCAGGCTTTTAAGAACAATAAACATGATTACACATTTCCTAGCTCGGGCAGCGTCATAATTCTAACTACCGAGGGTACCAGAAGAGGAGGATTGGGAAATCATACACTGTCGGATATCACCTTGAAGATTCTGGCCTTTATTGTGTTTCTCTATATGGCGTTTGAGATGGTTGGTTTCGCTCTTATGATGAGCTTGGAAAACATGGCTGCACAACGCATATTTTGCCTTCTGGGAGATGATCCTACCGTGTTCATCCTTAGTGACGTCTATCTTCTCAAAAAAATTCCACACATCGAATCTCGGCCTTTTAGGAGCTCTTGGTGCAGTAGATTCGTCGCCACCAGATTCAAGATTAACACCGATATGAGGAGGAGTTGTTGTATGAGGACTCATCTTTGGATCGGTAGGAGATAGGTTTTGTTCTTCATAATCAGAGCCAGAAGCCATTTGATAGAAGTATTAGAAAATATAAGAGATTATAAGATAGTATAAGAGAGTATAAGATTGTATAAGAGAATATTAGAGAGAAGTAGATGAGTTTTGTTATGAGGAAATGAAGTGAACCCCCCCTATTTATAGAGGCAGCCCCCTAGGAAAATGATCAAAAAACCCTCATATTCTAACCGTTTTTTTACCGTTTTAAGGGACAAATCGGTCAAATGGCCAAATATGAACCGTTTTGTACGGTCCGGACGCGGGTCGGGTCGGGCCGGGCCGGGCCGACATAAACGGTCAGAAATGACCGGGCCGGGCCGCCATTTCCGCAACGGTCATAATTTGTGACCATTGGCGCCGGGCTGGGCCGGGCCGGGCTTTGTGACGGTTTTTTTTCGACAACTGTCACCCCAGGTGACTGTTGTTGCCCGTGCCGGCGCCCGGCCGCCCGGCCCGGATCCGGGACCAGGCGAGTTCGCGCCGGCCCGGGGCCGGACCCGGTTTGCCTGGGTTCCGAGCCGATCCCCCGGGCCTAGATCGGACCCGAACCGCAGGCTTTTTGAACACCCCTAAGTTTTCTCTTGGCTATAGAACTAAATAAGAATATGTTTCTTCATCTTAGTGGCTATGGTGAATATGTCTTCTTTTTTAACAAACGTAATATTTTACTACATGCATTGCGTGCATGATATATACCTTTGTCCACAAAATAATATAATTGTATTGTGTTTCAAAAATGAGGAATTCTATTGGCAGTCGCCTAAAACGACTACCGATAGACAACCGATGCCATGTGCGCAGCAGCGTATGCAAATATTATGGAATGGGAACCAAATATTGCTGGGGATAGAAGTTAAGTTTACCAAAATACCCCTGTATTTACTACATCTCCTACTCCCCCCTTTTTTTCTTCCCTCCTTTTCTCACTGATTGGCGCTGAAAGTATATTCTTCCCTCCAGTCCTAAAAATTAGGTATATCTCCCAATCTAATTACTATTCATTATTTACTAATTTTACTTCTTTTTCCCATTAGGTCTAAGTTTATATTCCCCTCCTTTATGTTTTTCATATTTTTAATAATCTAATAATTATTTTTATTTAATAAATGTTTATACCTAATTTTTATATTCCTCCCTTTAAATTAATTGTTTATATTGAATTATTCATGTTTGGTGTGCAGTGAAAGGTGTTTTTTTTTGTTAACGTTGAATCTTGATTTCTTTGGCCTAGTTTATACTTTGCCAGATGTATTCTGACAAATCTAATGAACTTGTGGAAAAATATTATACTAAAAAGAAAGATTCCTCTAAAATTATTAAAAGAATAGTAGGCTACATGTTCGAGATTTTTGATCCATGTAACAAATTTTATAATTTTTACTTTAATTAATCTATCCTTTTTTTTCTTTTTGAAAATCACACCAATAGCAACTAACTGGTGGAAAAATGATGACCCTTTGCCTTCTTAAATAAGTACTAGTCATTGTAGAAAAACGTAGATCTTTTATACAATTAACAAAGTGCAAAATCCAGTATTTATGTAAGGTGCTATATGCACAAATTAGCCCATTGAACTCGGTCCTCTTCGAAAAGGGGAAAACACGCTGCCAGGTGCTGGCAACGATTGTCTATAGCAAGTGCCAAAAGAATTCCTCTTCAAAAATAAGATTGTTATGAACTAGAAATGACTTGTTAGTTATGAGATAGTGGAGTTAGTTAAAACGAAGATTATTGTTTATCTTTTTTTCAAATTTGTTGTAAATTATTGGAAATTGCGTGTACAGCTTTAGGATATGTTTGGAATATTTCTAAAAAAGGTGAACTATGTAGGGGTAGAACACAAAAAAAAACTGATTTTCTTAAATAATAGTATAGATAGATATAGGCAGATATATTTGATTATATATTTAATTGAGTAATATAATTATAATTTTTGTAGATTCCTCAATCTCCGCCCTCTTATCTTTAATCTCCCTGCTCGATTTCTTGTACTTAATCACCGCTTGTCACGAGTCACGACTCTTTAACAAAGCTGGGATGAACCATCCCTGCGTTCGCACAAATCTAGCAATTGTGGACCAGTTTAAAACTGATGTTCCATATTAAAGCCCGATTGAATATGACAAATTTGAGATTTTTGAGCTTTTGTTCATTGGCATCTTTCATACAACTTACTTGCAGTTTTTTAGGAGGATGAAATAGATAGTTATGCAAATCATGTAATATAACATATACTTATGTATCATATGATTTTTCATTAGGATAGCACTCAATATCTTCTTCTTCCATTCCCCCAAAATGATTATCTGCTTAGTTCTCTAAACTATTTAATGTTTTACAAAGAGGTTAAAAAAATATGATGATATATTTTTAGATGTGGGAGGCAATCAAGCAAAATCAATTCTTTGCATGAGCAAAAAGAGCACAAACTTTAATTAAGAAATCCATGACGCCCCAACATTTATCATTTCTTTCAAAGTTTAATGGTTTTTTAATTTATACTTGTGGTCATATCCGGTCACTTTTGTAGTCTTGAACTATTTGCATGTTACTACTTGTATAAGTCAAATCATCAACATAAACATAGTATACCAAAATTACCTTGCCTTTTGATGTACAAGATTGGTTCTGTTAGGCTTCTTCTATGACATTTCTTCTCATTGAAGTATGAATCAATTCGACTATACCAATGCTCAGGGTTTTTGTTTCAACTCATACAAAGCCTTCTTCAACTTGTAAACTTTGTTTTGCTCGGTCACTTTGAATATAACTTTGACGTTGCTCCACATGGATTTCTTCTTTCAATACTTCATTCAAAAAAGCTAGTTTCACATCCATTTAATGTGAGGACCATTCTTTATGTGCCACTAAAGCAATGAATGTCCTAATACTGTCATGCTGGGCAACCATTGCAAATATTTCATTATAGTCAACTTTGAGTTGTTGATAATTACTCTTAGCCACTATTCTTGCTTTATACCTTTGAACAGTACCACCGACACCATGCTTTTTTTTAGATCCGCTTGAGGCTAATGACTTCTTTCTTTTTGGAGTTTTCAAAACTTCCAGTTTTTATTTTTTTAGTCACATTTATCTCATATTTTGGGGCTTGTTCTTACACTTCTTCATCTTTTGCTTCTTCAAAGCAACTTGACCCCACAACACAAAAGTTATAAGTAACATAATTATTTGCGTCAGGAACAAGTTCTATTGTAAAATTCATTATAATTGTTTATCGATTACAATGAATACAAAAGAGTGAGCTTCGTGCTTTGTAAAACTACTCTTTATAATAAAATTAAATTACAAATGCTCCTTAGAAACACACGCAGGATCGTTTTGGATCGCTACTTGCGTGGGATCTTTGCCTGTGCCGGAGGTGCGTTAGCCTATGGACCACCGAATCATAGATTCAAATTGAACCATGAAGGCTATTTCAAAATTCTTGCTTCATTTAGAAGTAAGAAAAGGAAATGAATATCTTATCGATGTAAGATAAACACTCTTCTTAAGATCAAGTCAAAACTTAGATCTCAAGGAATTACAAGAACTCTGAAAAAGACTTGCACGTGATGAAGACTCTCTCTTTCTTGCTTGAAATTTCCCAAATTGCTCAAAACTCTCTGTTTTCTCTGCTCAAAAATGCTCTGTCCTCGTCAGTGATGATCATAGGGGGTATTTATAGCCCCTAGGAACTATAACTAAAGTCAGAAGTTGAAAAGAAGGTGTGTTGAAGAACTTCTATTTCCGAGACAGTTGTAACTGTCTCGAAAGCATGATCAGCTTCCCATTTCCGAGACAGTTACAACTGTCCCAGAAGCATGACTTGCTTCTAGCCATTTTGTAACCGCTTCTCACATGTTTAATTGTTATTATTCCTGCGGTTATGAGCGTAATTCTCACTTGTAACTGCTCCCCCCATGTTTATAGGTGATCTCCAGCAGTTAATAAGCCATGTAGACCGCATGAAACTCAAGAAAACTATCAGAAAACACGGTGTCAGCTTCTCAGTGTGCGAGATAGTTGCAACTGTCTCGCACTTCCGAGACAGTTTGTGCTGTCTCGGGTATTTTGGTTCTAACTCCCTCGTCCGATCTCAGAATAAGGTGATCTAAGATGTGTTGGAAATATGGTAAAGAGACCTATAACTTTTATCTTTTGAGATTTTTCAGATTCGACGCGAATCATGATCAAAATTTTAGTTCTTGTCTTGTAGTTTCCTAGACAGTTGCATGTGTCTCGGAAACTATGTGTTGTATTTTATCTCTAACTCTCTAGTCCGATCTCGGAATAAGGTGATACAAGATGTGTTCGAAATCTAGTGAAGAGATCTACAACTTTTATATTTTGAGTTTCTTTAGATTTGAATCGTATCATGATCGAAATGTGCGAGACATCTTATAGTTTCCGAGACAGTTGCATGTGTCTCGGAAACTTATGTGATGTCCGCATTGTTGTTTTGCCTCTAACTCCCTCGGCCGATGTCGGAATGAGGTGATCTAAGATGCGTTTGAAAACTCTTGAAGAGCCCTACAACCTTTATAGATGAGACACTCATGGAGTGGGCGAGACACACATGATATTTCGCCCTTCGTGGGCAAAGCACAACTCTCGGCTGAGTTGTTCTTTCATCGTTTAGCGTATTTCATAGACTCGTACGCTTCGTCGACTTACTTCATGTGTTTTTTAGCTTCTCTACGGTATCGGATGATCTTCTTTGACTCAGATAATCCCCCTTGACTCAGATAATGACATTCATTATCTTTTCTCCGTCTCAGGCTGCGTGCTAGGACCTATAGGTAATTTTTTTATGCCTATAATAATGTCACTAAGACTTCTCGTTCTTATTGGAGTTGATCTTGGAGATGAACTTGAGCTTCCATTTGATGATATGCTTGCATTTGGAGATGCTTAAATTGACACTTCTTCTTTTATCATTTTGTTTATTTTCTTTTTCTATGAAAGTTTCCTCAACCATCACAACACATTGTTGGATATTTTTCACTTTCTAATTTCATGAATCTTTCTTCTTAAAGAGGATGTCTCTACTGATGATGACTTTGTTTGTCTACAAGCTAAAGAGCCTATAGCCTTTTGATTTTGAGCTATATCCAACAAATATACATTTCTCGCTAGTTTTATTAATCTTGCTTCTCTTTTCTTTTGCAACATGAGCATAACATACACAACCAAGCTTCTTGAAATGATTCACAAATGATTTCTTCCACTCGTATGAAGAAATTACAGAAACTCAGAAGAATCAGGCAAACCAGGCGGCGGTCGACCGGTCCGGTCGACCGCATTCGTGCACAAAGCTTACTGTGCGACAGAAAGGAGGTCGGTCGACCAGGCCAGTCGACCGCAGGTGTTTCGGTCGACCGGTGCGGTCGACAGAGGAGCTCTCTGGATTTTTGGGTTTCTGCTGGAAGGTGGTCGGTCGACCGGGCCGGTCGACCGGAATTGATCGCGGTCGACCGTGCCGGTCGACCGACGCTGTTTTGGGCTGGGCTTTCAGGTTTTCGACCCGATTCGTTTTGTAAGTTCTATATATACCTAAACCTGTTTGTTTAGGGTAGAGGTTGGACGAATTTGAGCAGCCAAAGAGAGAGAATCATTGCATCCAATTGTGAGAGAGCTTTGAGAGATCTAGAGCTTTGTTTTAGGGTTTGGTCTGAGAGATTTGTAACCCTATTTGTATTCTCTTAATTTCTAGTAGAAAGAACTCCCCCTCCCTCCTTGCCCCGTGGACGTAGGCAACTTGCCGAACCACGTAAATTCTTGTTCTTACTGTGATTGTGGTTTGCATATTATTTGTGGTTTAGTTCGAGTTATTGTTCGTGTTGCCCTAGAAAGCTTCCGCCGCGCACAACAATTGGTATCAGAGCTAGATCGACAACATGGGAGATGCAAGCACGTCAGGTTCGTCTCTAACAAAGGCGATACAGAGTCTGAGCATCAATAACACGAAGATTGATGTTCCAAAGTTTGATGGCAAGATCAATTTTGGATTGTGGAGGTGTCAGGTGATGGATGCTTTGGATGCACAGAATTTGGAGAAGACTCTTGAGTTAAAAGACAAACCCGCTGAGTTGGAGGATAAGGTTTGGAGAAAGATGAACAGTAGAACTTGTGGTGTTATTAGGTCATGCTTGACGCCGGATCTTATTTATGATGTTATGAACGAGACGTCGGCGAAGAAGATGTGGGAAACACTCAATGAGAAATATCTTATGAAGAGCATTGAGAATCGGCTTCACTTGAAGAAGAGATTTTACCAGTTCAAGATGAAGAGAGGGGTTTCCATCAGGGAGCATGTCAACAATTTCACTAAGCTACTTTCAGATATGGCCAATGTTGATATTATAGTTGAGGATGAAGACAAGGCGATGCTACTTCTGTGTTCGTTGCCCGAAGATGATTATGGTACGTTCGTTCTCACTATGATCAATGGAAGAACTACAGTTAGCTACAAGGAGGTGACCTCAGCTTTGGTGAACTATGAGTTGAGGAAGAGTGATGGTGAACCCTCCGAGAAGGCATCGGGAGATGCGTTAGCAGTTCGAGGCCGAGATCCAAACCGTCGTCAGTTCAACCGCTCAAAGTCAAAGAATAGGAGTGCCTATAAGAGTGTTGGTAGAAATCAATGTCGGTATTGTAAAGAAGAAGGACATTGGAAGATTGACTGCCCAAAGTGGAAAGAAAAAGCCGGAAAGAATAAGGGGAAAGCTGCACAAGCTTCAGAAGTGAATGTTGCAAAAGCTATTGGTGAGCATTCAGATTCAGATTCTTCAGGCTATTCATGCCCTGCTTTACCGTCGGTTTGCTATGCGGATTCCACGGAGTGGATGATGGATTCGGGAGCTACATATCACATCTGCCCTAAGAGGGAGTGGTTTTCTAGCTTTGAGGAGCTGGAAAGAGGGGATGTCGTGCTTATGGGTAATGATCACGTATGCCCTATTGGTGGTATTGGTTCAGTCCGGATCAGGATGCATGATGGTGTAGTGAGGGAATTGAAGGAAGTGAGGTTCGTGCCGCAGTTGACGAAGAACATCATTTCTCTTGGGACTTTGGAGGCAGCAGGATATCGAGTGATCTTAGAGGATGCTACAGTGAAGGTCACGAAGGGTTCTATGGTGGTGATGCGAGGTGTCAGGGAAAACAACCTATACTACTTGAAGGGCAAGACAGTTACAGGGGGTCTGGCAGCTTCTATCACTACAGAGGAGGACACTACCACCTTATGGCACATGAGACTTGGACACACAGGAGATAAGTCCCTACAGTCATTGGCTAAACATGGACTATTGAAAGGTGCTAAGACCTGCAAGATAGAATTGTGTGAGCATTGTGTACTTGGGAAGAAGACTAGAGTGAAGTTTGGCACCGCTGTTCATAACACCCTAGGTACATTGGATTATATTCACACAGACGTTTGGGGTCCTTCCAAGAACACATCTCTTGGTGGGGCCAACTATTTTGTCACTTTCATTGATGATTATTCCAGGAGGAATTGGGTATACCCGATGAAGCATAAACATCAGGTCCTGGATATTTTTGTGGAGTGGAAGAAGAAAGTGGAACTGCAGACAGGTAGAAAGGTGAAGACTCTACGTTCAGATAACGGTGGAGAGTACAAGAGTGATCCATTTCTGCAGTTTTGTCGGGATCACGGCATTAAAAGACACTTTACAGTTCGAGAGACACCGCAACAGAACGGGGTGGCTGAGAGATTGAACTGTACCTTACTGGAGAAGGTGCGGTGTATGATGACGCAGAGTGGATTGACTAGATCCTTTTGGGCTGAGGTGTTAGTTTATGCGAGCCATCTCGTGAACAGGTTGCCGTGCACTGCGATAGACGGGAAGACTCCTTTGGAGCGTTGGTTTGGTTCGGTGGCGAGTGACTACGAGTCGCTTCGGATATTCGGGTGTCCAGCTTATTATCATGTCAGTGATGGTAAAGTAAATCCGAGAGCGAGGAAAGCAGTCTTTGTGGGATTTAGAGATGGAGTCAAAGGCTTCAAATTATGGAATCCACAGGACAAGAAGATAGTTATTAGCAGAGATGTCACATTTGACGAGGCGTACATGATGAGGCCTCGAGCCCCTCAGCAGGTGGAGGGAGACCAGACAGAAGAGATATCGCAGCAGGTGGAGGATGATGTGACTCCACCCACTCCAGAGAATACTGTATCCATTGAGGCTCCTACAGAGGTGACACTGGGAGGAGATGAGATGACAGATGGGCAGATACAGGATACAGTAGATCATGGGACTCAGGAACAGGGTCATGTTCAGAGGACCATTGCAGCAGATAGACCGAGGAGAGAGATTCGCCGGCCAGCTAGGTATAATGATGTCATGGTCGCATATGCATTATCAATGAAGGTCGTTGATGATATGGTCCCAGCCACATTCAAGGAGGCAGAGTCTAGCCCCGATTCGATCAGGTGGAGGGAAGCTATGGAGGAGGAGACGCGATCTCTTCAGAAGAACGACACTTGGACACTTGCACATCTACCTAAGGGTAAGAAAGCTATTGGTTGCAAGTGGGTATATGCGAAGAAGGAGGGATCTTCTATTGGGGACATTCGGTTCAAAGCCAGATTAGTTGCCAAGGGATATGCACAGCTTGAGGGTATTGATTACAACGAGGTATTTTCACCCGTTGTGAAGCATTCGTCGATTCGAATTTTATTGGCATTGGTGGCACAGTTGGATTTGGATTTGGTCCAGATGGATGTGAAGACAGCCTTTCTACACGGTGATTTAGATGAGGAGATCTACATGACACAACCACAGGGTTTCAAAGCTGCAGGAAAGGAAAAATTTGGTTTGTAACCTGAAGAAGTCTCTTTATGGTTTGAAGCAGTCACCAAGACAGTGGTATAAGAGATTCGACGGCTTTATGATTGGCCGAGGGTACACGAGGAGCCCATATGACCCATGTGTTTATATGCACAAGCTACAGGATGGTGAGCTCATATATTTGCTTTTATATGTTGATGATATGCTTATTGCATCCAGAAATTCTTCGGCTATTCGAAAGCTGAAAGATGAGTTATCATCCGAGTTTGAGATGAAGGATCTTGGAGAGGCAAAGAAGATATTGGGTATGGAGATCGAGCGAGACAGGGTGAAGGGGAAATTGAAGCTTACACAGAGGAGTTACTTGCAGAAGATGTTGAAGAAATTCAGCTTTGATGGCAATGCAAAAGCAGTTAGCACACCATTGGCTCCCCACTTCAAGCTTTCAGCGTTGATGTCACCTGTTTCAGTTGAGGACAGAGATTATATGTCGAAGGTCCCATATGCTAGTGCAGTAGGTAGCTTGATGTATGCGATGGTGTGTACGAGGCCAGATTTGTCACAGGCCGTGAGCATGGTATCGAGATACATGCATGACCCCGGGAAGGGTCACTGGGAGGCCGTGAAGTGGATTCTACGGTATGTTCGAGGCACCGTGGATGTTGGTTTAGTATTTCAGAAGGATGAGAAGGATGGGCAGGCTTGTATTGGATATGTGGATTCAGACTATGCTGGAGATCTTGACAAACGCCGGTCTACGTCAGGTTATGCTTTTACATTGGCAGGTGCACCTGTATGTTGGCGTTGCACGCTTCAGTCCACAGTGGCTCTCTCTACTACAGAGGCAGAGTATATGGCAGTTACTGAAGCTATTAAGGAGGCTTTATGGTTGCGTGGATTATTGGAGGACTTGGGGATTGCACAGGAGACTATTCGGATATATTGTGATAGTTTTTGAACATCCTTCAGTGCTGAGGCCTTTGGAGGCCATTAGTATGAACTACGTTCGGCTTGATTCCTTGGGCAAGAGGATACGTAGGCAGTCTTTCAGATGCAGCCAGTTTGATCAGTTGATTCAGATGGGGGGAGATCGCGTTTCAGCTCGAGTATTGTTCCTAGACTTGTTGAGGAACTATTGGATGATTTGGTGTCGGCTCAGTTGTTGGTGGAAACATTCGCTGAGGTGGAGAATTGAAGAAATTACAGAAACTCAGAAGAATCAGGCAAACCAGGCGGCGGTCGACCGGCCCGGTCGACCGCATTCGTGCACAAAGCTTACTGTGCGACAGAAAGGAGGTCGGTCGACCGGGCCAGTCGACCGCAGGTGTTTCGGTCGACCGGTGCGGTCGACCGAGGAGCTCTCTGGATTTTTGGGTTTCTGCTGGAAGGTGGTCGGTCGACCGGGCCGGTCGACCGGAATTGATCGCGGTCGACCGTGCCGGTCGACCGACGTCGTTTTGGGCTGGGCTTTCAGGTTTTTGACCCGTTTCGGTTTGAAATCTATATATACCCTAAACCTGATTTGTTAGGGAAGAAAAAGGACGATTTTGAGCAGCCTCTAAGAGAGATTTGTTGTATCCAATTGTGAGAGAGCTTTGAGAGATCTAGAGCTTTGTTTTAGGGTTTGGTCTGAGAGATTTGTAACCCTATTTGTATTCTCTTGATTTCTAGTAGAAAGAACTCCCCCTCTCCATGCCCCGTGGACGTAGGCAACTTGCCGAACCACGTAAATTCTTGTTCTTGCTGTGATTGTGGTTTGCATATTATTTGTGGTTTAGTTCGAGTTATTGTTCGTGTTGCCCTAGAAAGCTTCCGCCGCGCACAACATCGTAGTAGTTCACCGCATACAATGCTTCAGCGCAAAATAGATTTGGAAGACCCTTAGCTTTGATCATGGATCTTTCCATCTCCATAATGGTGCGGTTCCTTCTCTCAGCCACTCCATTTTGTTGACGTGTGTATCAAATGGTTAATTTTCTTTGTAAGTCAACATCTTTACAAAATTTGTTAAATTCTCTAGATTTTTATTCACTTTCTCGACCACTTCTTAGCACTATGACGTAATATCTACTTTGCCTCTTAACAAGGCTCTTGAAGTTCTTGAAAATGGAGAAAGCTCCGGATTGGTGATTTATAAAGTAAACCCAAGTCATTTTTGAAAAATCATCAATAAAAGTTAGAAAGTAGAGGTTACTAGCATGTGAGGGAGTTTTCATATATAGGGCCCCATACATCGGTATCAAGCAGCTCCAATAGTTCTTTGTCTCTCCATGCTTTCTCTTTTGGAAAATCTTCTCAATGTTGTTTCCCAAGTGCACAACCTTTGCAAACTTCATTCTTTTTTTGTATTGCCAGTAAACCATACACTATTCTCTTTTAATGTAGACTCATCAAGCTTTAAAAATTCAAGCACCATAACATTGATGCCAAAGCTATGATTGATCATTCACATCCATATTAAGAGCAACATCTTTGGCATATCGGAGAGTGAGAGGAAAATTTCTATGGTTCTCTATTTTGATAGTTTTCATAAGATCTATTTGCCTTTGTCGTATATTTTGCACACATTATCTCGAAAGTTGACAATGGCTCTGTTTGGCAAAACTAGCTGAAAGCTACGAGATTATAGCTGAAAGCTGTTAAGCTAGCTGAAAGCTGTGAAATTGTAGCTGAAAGCTTATAGCTGTGTAGCTAGCTGATTAAAGTAGAGCTGTTTGGCAAAAGTAGCTGTATAACTAGCTTAAATTTGTAAATGACTAAAAAGGACATGCAATATTATTGATATAAAATTAGAGTTACTCAACACTCATTTATTTATTTATTTACTAGTTAGATTGCACATGCAATGCACGTGATAAAAACAATAACCATCATCACATAATAAGGGAAAACATTATGAAAAATACACAAACATTGAGAGGTCAATTGAAAGAAAACAGTAAATACGACATCTAATATTGTAGGCAATTATCACATTGACTCCCATAATAAGCGAGCAATGTTATCACGAACTTCCCTCATTTCAGAAGTTGTCCCTCTTGAAGAATTACTATTCTCATCAGGATCCTCGAGTTCATCTTGAGTTTCATCTTCGGGTACATAATTTGGTTGCTGTTCTAACACTGTAAACAACGGATCATCGACTGAGTTAATGCGAATATAATTATGCAATGCAAATGCGGCCAAACATAGCTCCAATAATACAATCATGAAATTATTTGTCCAGTTAAATGTCTTTCCCTCCGCATCATCAGTACCTTTGTTTTTCTGATTGTCCACATTATCATTACTTGATTCCATCTATAATATAGAAAAAACACACATGAATATAAAACACATGAGTGGAGATGAATTCTGTATTAGCGAACAATGACATAAGACAATCAAAGCTAGCATATTAGCATAATACAAATATTATTACTTTACTGTCTAATTATCTGTATCTGCTGGTTAAAATCAATCAAGGAAATGACTTAAAATTAGGATGATGTTCATATTGCCATGCAAGAGAACACTCGTGCAAAACCTACTTGAATAATGTACTTCATTTGCAAATAGT
The DNA here is from genome assembly GCF_001876935.1 of Asparagus officinalis. Taxonomy (NCBI): domain Eukaryota; kingdom Viridiplantae; phylum Streptophyta; class Magnoliopsida; order Asparagales; family Asparagaceae; genus Asparagus; species Asparagus officinalis. The sequence continues at coordinate 34,947,923 of NC_033798.1, read as the reverse complement.
AATGGATGATTCTGTTCTTCTAGTTATACGAATATACGATGCATACCTGTCTAATTTGTTCAGGATTTCCACTAGAATTAAGTACTGGTTCTAGAATTGCGAAAAGTAGAGGCTAGAATGATCTCCTTTTTCTAGATAATGTTATATCATCTAATTCACTAAAGCTGAAACTAATTATGTGAATTCGATGGTGTATGTAAGACAAATAAATTGATTGCATGATTTTCAATGTGCTAGTTGCACTTCTAAGAAATTAGATGATATAAGATTATTCATTGCTTATATAATTGAGCATACGAGGCATGCTAGATGTCTGATATAATGGTACTTTGATAGAATATAGGCTCACATCATACTTAATTTGAAATGAAGTTTCAGGATTTGAAAAAGTTTGATGGTAAACTTGCAAGAAGAATCGACGGCAGAAGGTTTTTCACGCTGGAAAAGAAAGAGGGTTTTTTTTGGGTTCGGTTGGCCTATTTAAAGGGGCAAAAACGGAAGAATTATAATTGACAGCTTCTTCCCAATTCCAAACGCTACTTGAGATAGCTTTTCAAAAGCTACTTGTAAAAGCCACAATCTCTTAGATAAGCCCCTCTTATTTTTGGTCACCAAACAGCTCTACTAGCTTATTGACCAACTCAATAAGCCACAAGCTCTTAGATAAGCCACTTTTTTTGGTTGCCAAACAGGGCCAATATGCCAATGCTCCGTCAATTCCCAACACAAAAAAGATTTGCATCAAGATCCAAAACAAGTAAAACCACGAATAAACTTTCTCCCCTTTCTTTATGTCAATGGCTGGCAATTGTGCCTTTGCCTTTTGCTGATGAGAATGATGAGCATAAGACGATTGCCTATCTTGTTTTGGGATCTTGATCTTGAAAGTTTATAATCTGATTCTAAGCCAAGAACTTTCAAGTTTTACATTATTTTTCTTTCCTAAAATAAAAGTTTTTCCCCCTAAAATAGAAGTTTTACATCTTGGAGAACTATGATGAAGAATGTTGCAGAAATTGTAATGATTATTATTATTATTATTATTATTATTATTGAGCAAAGGGGATTGTTCTAATTGTATACCTGAATTTTGGTTTTTTGGGTTAATCTCACAAAACTTTATGGGGTTTTGCACATAAGCTTCCTGGACATTTTTATCTCACAAAACCCTCAACATTTTGAGGCATCTCACACAATACCCTCCCTCTTGAACTTTGAACTTTTCCCCTATCAGTCGTTTACAAATAAATAAAATTGGGATTCACACATTCTTAGATGTTAGTTACTTGACAATTACAAGTGAGAGATTCAGTGAGAAATTGCCCCAAAATGCAAGAGGATTATATGAGATAAAAAGAAGTTCACAGATATTTTGTTCAAAACCCCCAACGTCAGGAGCTTTTGTGAAATTAGCCCTTTCTTCTTTTCGCTGAATCTTATTCCCTATTGTGGGTTGCCACGGTTGTGGGTTAACAATTGGGACATAAGATGAGATGTTATATGTAGAATTATAGGCCTTAGAAAATAGGGCCAGGTTGAAGAAACCTAATGGTCTTTTATTAAAAAAAAGTATAAATGAAAAGTGAGAAATAGTAGTTTCCTCTACAAATAATTTTTCTGGTGATCATAAACACAACAAGAGGTGGGGGGAGGGGGGGGGGCGGGGGGGGCGTACGTCCAAGCTTCATGATCTCCACAATCTCCCATGACTTCAAGCTCTTATCCTCAGTATCAGTTTTAGCAAGTCCGATCTCAGATACTTCAAACGTGAAGCCCACAATCTCTTGATCAAGTTCAAGAACACGTTTTCGAACCCTCGCATTATTCTCCTCTATTAGTTCACCATATAAAAGGCTCGAGTGCGGCGTATAAGCTGCAAATACACAATTTTAATATGGTTGCAATTTTCTGAAATATCTACATTGGAAAATTTCATTTCTAGAAAACATGTCAAAATGCAAATATGAACATAGGAGGAGTTGAAGGTGTTTGTTGGGTAAGTTTCACAAAATCCTTGAATCTTGGGGTGGGTTGCACAACATACTGTGGAACTTTGAGAGTTCTCCTAAACTTTGTCTCACTTTGCCGCTATCACTTTGGTGTTGCTAAAACTTGTAATAGTGACTTGTATAAAACTGATAACCTTTTAAGAAAGAATATTACAGCTTGGCTAGCCCTTTAACTCCGTTTGTGAAAATTTTCAAAGTTCAGAGGGTTTTTGTGGAACTTTAAAATTCATTGGAGTGGAATTTCCAAAGTATATCGCGGGGCATTGTGTACCCCACCCTAAGTTTAGAGGAGTTACCTGAGATGTACCCCTTTCAGAAAATTCAGGAAAAAGTGTTATATCTAGAGTGAATTTTAAAAATCTAACACTAATTTTTGTGAAATTTTCTAGGGGTGGGCAAAAACCGAAACAAACCGGTTCAACCGAAAAAACCGCCCGAAAAAACGGATCGGTTAACCGAACCGAATTAAATGGATGAGAAGAAGTCTCTAAACCGCCCGAACCGAATTAAACCGGTCTGGATCCGGTTTGAACCCCTGAACCGCCCAAAAAAAAACCGAACCGAATTCTTAAACAAAAAGTAGCTGCGAGCCTTGGGTGTGAAGAAAATTTATGGCTGAATGTTTAGCATTTAAGAATTGTGGGGTGGAGTTTATACTAACATATATTTGAGTATGCTGATATAATTAAGTGAGATTTCCGTAAATCAATACAAGATGTTAAGGTTGAAGGATAAATTTAGTGTTTTGGTCAAATTTCAGTGATAACATGAATACAGCTTGCTGGTGCTGGATATCAAATTAACCTATAGTATAGGCTGTCAAGGATATAAGATAATTCTTGATGAGAAAAAGGCAGCTAAAAATTAACGAAAATCATCAAAAGGTGTGTGTGCCTGCCAAACATTGTTCTTTCTCTAAAAAAGGCTACATAATTACATAGTCCTCCTAGCGTATTAAGCTAGTTATATTCAGATCATACAATTTGATTAAGTGGCTTAATACAGTTTTGATTGTTTCTTTTCAGTTTTGATTGCTTCTTTTCAGTTTTGGATATAACTAAAACTTACCCAGATTTTTATGAAATGGAGTTAATTCGGTTCAAAACCGAAACCGAACTGAACCGAACCGAATTTCGGTTGGGCCGAATATTCGGATGAAGGGGAAAAAATCTGGATCTGGATGAGAGTTTTGAGAATCCGAAAAATTCGGATTGGATGCGGATTGGGCTTAAAACCGAACCGAACCGAATACGCCCAGCCCCAAAATTTTCTGAAACTAGAATTAATTTTGGATACAAAATCATGGAACTAATTATGAATTAGTTAACACGTCTCTAAGATAGCCAGGGATCTTGGCTGGAATGTTAAACAAATGTCGACCCGTATCACTGCACCAATGAATTTTGGATAAAAAATGCTTTTAATATTTGGGAGTCTTGTACGAGTTGTAAAGTCCTTCACATTAAAAGTCCTATTAGATAATGAGTTGGTCATCATTAATGATGACCAACTCATTATCCAATAGGAGGGGGGTCAACTTATTATTCAATAGGAGGGAGCACCTCACTTATCCCCTTATTGGTCCCATATTTTGGGTCCTTGAAGAATTTTTCACAATAAAATTGCTATACATTATTTATAAAAATTTATTCGGAAAATTACAATTATCCATCGGAAACAAACACCAAAATAAAAGCAAACACCAAAATAAAAGCAAACTCACGTCTTGAGTATTTAAACCCAAAGTAACTACAGCGAGTATTTAAACCCAAAGTAACTACAGCAGCGGGCACTAGCCTACGTCACCTGCAGGGAAAAAAAATTAAAAATAATGGAATGAATGAATGATGATGATACGTTAATTTCCACTTAAAATCTTCATAATTACGTATTTTTACCCCTCCCAACATACTTTCTCTCCTGCGATTTCCCCAAAAAAGAAAAAGTAATAAATGCAAGGACCGTTCTGCAAATAAATCGAGACCTGGGGGGTTGACTCGAATATCAATTGTCGGCCAGAGACAGCGGAAACGCGGGCCGTGAAAGGGGAGAGGGTTTCGGATGCGGATTTAAGATGACGGGTAGCGGATTCACGGGTGAGGCGCGTGGCTCTGACGAGGGTGATGTGCGGATCGAATTCGGGTCCGCCGAATTCGGATCGGAGTACCCGCATCAGGTTCTTGATCCGGTTGCGGGCTTCTGGCGGTGGGAGAGCCCACACCGAGTACTCTTCCTCCATTGTTATTGGGTTAGTTGGGGAGTGAAGAGAAGAAATATATATAATCAAGACTTCGTCATTTTGGTATATTATAAATAGGTAAAAGCTAAATATCGGAAAAACCCCTTAACTTTGGATGATTATCAGATAATCCTCTATAACTTTTAAAATATTTATAAAAAATTTATTGTGGTATATTATAAATAGGTATAAAGGCTAAATATCAGAAAACCCCGTCAACTTTGGGTGATATCAGATAACCCTCCATACATTTTAAAAAATTATGTATAAAAAAACCCCTTAACTTAGGGTTTATCAGAAAACCTATTTAACTTTAAGATTTAATCAGAAAACATCTTTAAAACATGATAATTTTCATATGCAAAATATCCCTACGTAATTTTACCCATCCATGTGAAAATTGCGGTTAAAACTGTTAGGAGTTTTCTGATAACTTTTAATCTTAAGAGGGTTTTTTGATATTTTGATAGTTATGAGAGTTTATTTATAATCATCCAAAGTTAAGGGGCTTCTATGATATTTAGCCATAGATAAACACACTTATTAGTACTTATCATTTCTGAAATGTTTAATTCATTGAACAATAGCCTCCTCCATTGAATTCAGAGATGCTAAGTACTAATAATAAGCCGAGTATCACAAAAGGTGTGAATGCTGTAGTTTTATCAAGGTTTGGCTTTTTCACGTATAATTGCTTGTTTTGTTGATAATTGCATGTTATCATATTTGATCTTGTATGGTTGCAAAATAAGCAATGGACTAATGACAGATTTTAATCGATTTATGGATCGTTCGTTTTTTTCTCTCTTGATTGTATAACTAAGTAAAGATATGTTTATTCAACTTAGTTGTTATTGTAAACATGTCTTTTTTTTATTTACAAACTAGTATTTTGTTGCATGTGGTGCGTGCATGACATGATATGACAGTGCATAATAAATAAATTATTTAACAACTTAATGATTAATTTTAGTGCATATATTAAAAAGAATTCCACAAAATAATATAAATGTATGGCATTTAAAAAATAAAGAATTCCATTGGCTGTCGCCTAAATCTATTGGCAGTCGCCTAAAACGACTGACAATAGACAATCGATGCCAGGTGTGCAGCGAATGCAAAATATTATGGAATGGGAACTAAATATAGTTGCAAGAAAAGTTAATTTTACCAAAATACCCATGTATTTACTCTTTTTCCCATTGATTGGCGCTAAAAAGATATTTTCCCCTCAAGTCCTAAACATTAGGTATGATCCTCCTTTCTTCCAATCCAATTACTATTTCATTCTTTACTAATTTTACTTCTTTTTCCAATTACGTCTATGTTTATATTTCTCTCTTTTATTTTTAATATTTTTAATAGTTTGATTATAATTATTTAATTTAATGTTTATTAATGATTTAAATTAATTGTTTATGTTGAATTATCCATGTTTGGTGTGCGATGGAAGGTTTATTTTTATTTTTATTTTATTTTTTGTGCATTATACCTTGATTTCTTTGGCCTTGCTTATACTACTTTGGTGGAGGTATTCTGACAAACCTAATGAATATGTGGAAAAATTCTATACTAAGAAGAAAGATTCCTCTAAAATTATTAAAAGAATGATAGGCTACATGTTTGAGATTTTTGATTCGTGTAATAGATGTTATAATTTTTAGTTTAACTAGGTGAATTGCATGTGCAATGCACGTGGTATAAATTTTTAGATTTAGCTAAAATTGATAATTTAGTTTAGCATTTCACTCTAATTTATTCATTGAATCCTTTTAAGCTAATTTGGAGTTTATGTACATGTTTAAACAAACATATGATAGCCAAGTAAAGACCCAAAAGGAGCACCGTTTTTTTTTAAATCAAAAGGATAATTGTATACTAAGACAGTTATATTTTAACATGTAACATTGATTCATTAATTTGTATTCAAGATTTTTCAGATTTTTATTTTTTAGTGTACACAAGAATATAAATCAAAACAATTTATTACACTTATTTTTAAATGAATATTTTCTCGTAAATGAGGTATCAAATTGTTAATGTTAGTATGTAGAAAGATCCTTTAACTCGGTTCCAAACCTTTTCAGTAGAAATATAAATAAAAGTGTAATTTTACAATTGACTTTTTTATTCCTCTTTATAATGACAAGAAAGGAAATGAAGCACGCATGCTCTGCATAATTTTATACAATATGACTAAAAATAAGAACAAGAATACCAGTTTTAAATATAATTCTGCATTATAATGTACTTCTCAAGTTACCTCTCCTCCATGTTCTAGTACAGTGTCTTCAACAACATCACTTAGCATTTCAATGGACCGGCAAAAGCTAAAGATGCATAGTCTTCTTTTAGTGTCAAGACTCTGCACTAAATATGACAATAAAATTTTTCAGCCAAATGCTATATTGTAGAGTAAAGAGAAAGATAAGTTAATAAGAACGTAATCACTCTCCTGAAAATGCTAAAGTTTATCTGACGACTTTGATCTTCCTTTCCCCTTCTACAGTTTATCTGACGACTTCGAACTCCCTTTTCCTTTCTACACAAGCATTATAAGAGTAGGTATCTCCAACATAAAAGGAACATTTGCAAAAAATATAAACTGCAAATAAATGATGCCAAAGAGAGAAATTGGAATAATTTTCTGAACTAAGTTGTTAGCCAATCTAACTATTAAACTACATCATAAAACCTTTTTACATTATTAAATTTATTTGTTTTAAGAAAATAAACAAATTAATTGAGAGAATGTGCTTCTTAAAAAATACCACCTTTTATTTATATGAACTTGTGTGTACAAGCTTCCCTTTCTACAAGGATTCATTACCCTTTCTTTTTGGATGTAAAATATCAGCAAAATGTGTGTACAAGCTTCCCTTTCTACAAGGATTCATTACCCTTTCTTTTTGGATGTAAAATATCAGCAAAAAGATTCCAAAAGAGATCTATCATTACCCTTTCTTTTTGGATGTAAAATATCAGCAAAAAGATTCCAAAAGAGATCTAATAGTAACACCAGAGTTAAAATAAATTTTAAGATATTGATAGAAAATTTTAGCATGTCAAAATAATTCCATTGAGAAAAAACTTTTCCATGAACAACCTTAAAGTTCTAAATTTGTGAATAAATACCTGATAAGTTCTCAAAAATTTGAAGGCCTTCAAGCGATTAACAGTCCATGGTGCATTTCAACAGAACCTAGAGTGAAATTCAGAAGCTCTTTTAAAGGAATCAACGTCTCCAATTACTTTTCCAAATTCATCACTTTTTATGGCTTCTTCATGCTTACTGGTATTGTAGGTCCATATATGAACAACAAATTAGCGACAGTTTGGAGATTATGATCTCAGATATATGTTGTAATAATTAATAACATTAGTCTTTTGAATTGTTTTTATCTCATCTGCTTCCAATTTTGAAGTTTAACCAGTGGTGCGTTGGGAATTTAGTCTCCCCACTACTTTCATTAGGTAATAGTTATATTTTATCATACCTTTTTTTACACGCTTGAGGTTTATGATGTTTTAGCAGATTTGAATTGGATTCAAAGAACTTTAGAAAAGGGCTATTAATATAAAACATTTCACTAATAAAGAGATATAAACCCTTCAAAGCTTCATCTGCTTATTTGATCAGACTATGTACATTGGTTTCATTGACCACCCAAGTCCTTAAGGTTAAGCAAAACACCGTCATTTTATAGTTACAAAATAAATTCAGTACCTTGAACAATCACCTGAAAGTATGACTCAATAAATGCCAAATGTTCTTGTCAAAGAAGTTAGATTGATGGTGACATGTGAGAGGTATTTTGCACATAACTAGGTAATATTACAATGGTAAAATAACTAAATCGTATATTCTAAAGTCCAATGAATAAAATACATTAGGGGTTATTAAAAATGGTCAAAGCAGTAAATGAAGTCACAACACTCATGTAGACCATAACACACAATCTGGAAGGATTGCACGAGCAATGCACGTGGTAAAATTTTTAGATTTATTTTAAGTTGATAATTTTATTTAGAGAATGTTGTTGTAAAAATTTATTGAGTGTAAACGATGGAGAAAACATATGGACAGAAGCTAAAATTCACAATGCTTGAACAATAAAATTATATTTAGGGATTAATTAGGCGATAGTACTATAGGCGTGTAAAAATGCCTATAGGTGTCCGCACATAGTTCGAGGCAAAGAGAAGACAATGAATATCATCATTCGAGTCAAATGGGATCATTCAAAACCATAAAAGAAGCTAACAAGCGGACGAAGCAAGTCAGCGAAGCGTATAAGTCGATTAGACGACAAGATACGCAAAACGGTAAAAAATACAAGTCCGGAAGGTCAAAAATGGCTAAGTCCTGAACTGTCCCGCGGTCGCGCGGGACACTATTTGGTGTCCCATGACCACACGGGAAACCAGGACCTACCGCGCACCTGACTTCCCAAAAACGCATTTTCGGGTGATTCTTTAAGGATTTATTCATTCCAAAGGTTCCCAACTGAGTTGATATCATTCATAAATGTGGTTAGGTTGTTGTCAACTGAAGATATGGTCAGATCATTCATTTTTATCCAAATAACCTGCATCCAAAGCTCTATAAATATAAGCCTAGGGCCTTTTTTCAGGGGGCGAATTTTAATCAAAGAAGGCGAGGTGTTGTTGGTTTTGTGAGTGCATTCCACAAAACTTCAGAGAGAGCTAACAGATCTTGGTGAATCCTAGCATAAAGAAGGAGCAATTCGAAGGATCTGAAACCTGTCCACCCTTTCCTTAAGATCAGGCTTGGACTTGATCTCGAGAAGAGTCATAATCTCCCTTGGTCGAGATTATCACTTCTGTTCTTATTTCCTTTGTGAAACAACGAACTTCTAGCCTTCCGATCAACCGGATCCAATCTGCGATGGTCAATGAATAAACCCTGACACATGCAATCCCACACAAACAGAGACTAATAAATAGGATTTGTGTATTGTTTGACAAAGTTACAATCTTTATTTTTTATTGTATAAGAAAATCTTATAAAAAAGATCAACTTTTCTATTTTATTAAACTTGTAATCGATAAACGATTGTAACATGTCCAATAACAATGAAAAAAGCAATTTTTGTACCAAGCACGCTGACTACCATAGTGGGAGCCAACAACCTCTCTGCCGAGGCTGTAGTGTCGCAACCTAGGCTCCGAATCCTGGTTGACGAAGAGATCGAGTACGAGTTCGACCAATAGAAGTTCGAGGAGTATCTGTCCTCCTCCTCCTCCAGATCCTCCTCCCTTCACAAGCGCAGAAAGATCAATGCCCCATTGCTGTTGCAACTGCATCTCGCGACACCCCTCCGCCATCCAATAAAACCGTATCTGTAGATTTGAACTTCTTTTCAATCAAGTAGTTGAGTACTAAAGGCACGCCAATTCTGTCAAAGAGAGCCCACCAAAGGTAGCATCAACGCCTCGCACGCCAATTCGCCAATGCTTTGGAGCCTATTAACGGAATCTGCTATGAGGCGAATCCGAAACTCAGAAGGTGCCAAGTGCCCCAACAGCGAACAAACAGCTCCTCCTCCCAACCAGCAATGAAAGAATGGATCCAAGTCAAAAGGACCCGTTCAACCCTTAAGGAGTGAATCCAGAAACGCTATGCACTGTTTGCACATGCACGAAACCTTGTGCGGGAAGCGTGTAATTTGCAGAAGGAAAACATAGTCAAGGAACCATCAAAACCCCACAAAATTTGGATTCCAAAGTCCGAAACTACACGAAAATTAATTCAGGAGATGGAAGGAAATTCATGTGGCCGAGACAGCCCAAGCTGTCTCGCACCTGGCCGAGATAGCCAAAGCTGTCTCACACCTGACAGAGACACCAAAGGCTATCCCGCCCAAAGAACCAGCTCTGCGACTGCTTCTCTACATCTGTCAACCTTCGTTCCTGCTTTGATTTCTCTCGTACTTCTGGTAAAGCCTCATGATAGTGTGGATCCCTCCCGATTCAAAATAATAATGGCAAATCGCCTTGGCCCTTTGCATGAGGATCGAGGCAAAGCTCAGATTAAACAATGCTTGAGTCCGGTGAATGAAACCCGAGCAACTCTTCTGACTGGGGGTCGTATACACCCTCCGAACAAGCCGAAGCCATCCCGTGTCAGGCAAACTCTAGTTTCCACCCACCTGGGGGTGCGTATCTAAGACCAAGAGCCCGTTAAGGTCTCACGCTCACGAAAGCTTAGTTCCAAATGTGTAACTCTTGAAGACGCCAACAAGATTAAATCCCTAGAAGGAAATATTTTCATCTGACGATGACAACTATACCTAAGAAGTCGTGCCAACACATGATAGGTTGCTTCGGTTATTAGACCGATGAGTTGTACTATCATGCTGGGGGTACGAACAGATCTTGAAAGAAAGGTACCTAGGAGATGGACTTTCATTGTCTGTGTGCTAAACTTATCAGGATAGTATTATCAGCGTGTAGCTGCCCTAAGACCGCTTCAAAGAGGGTCTCGGTATTCCAAAGGCTTTCCTCTAAAGCATCAAAAATCAAGCTAAGGTGTTTCCATAAGAAACAATCATCCGTTCAAGATGACGAACTTTTGAAAGTCATAATTAGCATGGTTGATAAGGGAAAGTCAACTCGACCTTCTAGTTCTGACCCCCTCATATCGCATTATCTAACCTGGCTGTGATCGGGAACTATTAGACAAAGGAATTATCAGAGGATGAATAGAGGTCTATCCTTGGATGATGAAGCATCAGATGCCAACTCTGCAGTTACTTCTGATAATACGATATCCAGCCCAGGATAATCCCGCGAGGCATTTATGATTAACACCGAGCAAATGGCTAAAATTCTCGAGGATGCGTTGGCTACGTAAAAAGAGAACTTCAAGTTCGAAATGGAAATGGCTATGCTACGGATGAAGGAAGAGCATGACCAATAGATTCAGGCTTTGTCTAATCAGATTGGTGAATCTAGTCGTCATAATAATGTCTACAGGGCAGGTGACAATTCAGACATGAACGAACACCTTGATGCAAATAATCCTCCCATTGACCAAAACATTTGGGGGTAGCCTAACCAAAGATAACGACAATGGGGGTAGTCCTACCAATGATGACAACACTAGGGGTAACTTCGTTGTTCCTCTTAGAAATCGTCCAAAGCATGATACGAGCGAGAATGAGAAAATAAAAGACCTCGAAAGTAAAATCAATGTCTTGATGTCCATTCAGAAGGTGAAGAAGACCGACATTCCGTGCCTATATCCAAAAGAGTGGGATTCAATTCCGTATCCGATAAAGTTCACCCTAATTAACTTCACACCATTTGACAGGAGAGGCTCGCCCACTCAACACTTGATTTATTTCAAGTCCCACTTAGGAGTGATCTCTAGCAACGAGCCTTTGATGGTCTGGTCATTCGTTGGCACCCTTCGCGGGCTTACCTTTGATTGGTATCACTATCTCAAGCCCAGAAGCATCAATAACTGGGACGATATGGAAAGTTCATTCCTCGGCAATTTATTTGATGATGACACCAAGGTATTAATCAGGATTCTCTTTGAGGATAAACAAGAAGACAAAGAGACAGTCGACAATTTCATCAAGTGCTTTCGAAATAAGGCAATAAAATTGCCAAGATGGTCACAGAGGACTTCATCCTCTAAACCTATCATAATAACCTGTCTATTGATATCTTGGAAGTTATGAGAGTAGTATCATCTAAAACTTGAAAAGAGTTGAAGGTGCGCAGAGAGCAGGCCGAATGCTTCCTCAGAAGAAAGAAAGCTGAGAGAAGCTAACTGACGGCTAACCCTACGAACTCAAACTTCACCTCTCATAGTAAGGAGAAGGCACCTACAGTAGCTGTTGATGTTAATCAGACGTCACAGTAGCAACCCCGGAGACAGTGAAGGACTCCGGATTCGAGACTCAAAAAAGAGCACTCCTTCAAGGACGAAGACGTTCCAATTATTTTTAAATCCCTCAAGATCAAGCTCCCACCTATCACAAATCAGGAGGAAGCTGATAATACTTTGAATCCAAAGTACTATGCGTATCATAGGAGGATCCTTCATCCCACCAAGATTTGCTTCGTTCTTAAAAATAGCATCCAAGACTTGGTTGAAGCTAGCGTCCTAACGCTAAAATAAACTAAATGAGGACTCCGAAGAGTATACGAGTATAAACTGCTTCTCATTCCTCTAATAGGTCCGTGAGGTTAAACTACTCCCTGCATACTCTAATAGGTATATGAGTCTAAACTGTTTCTTATCATTTACAAAAATTTCCTAGAATTTTTTTTCTTAAGGATAACCCGATCATGTAACTGAGTTCAATGTTAGGCCCAGTTTTGCAAAGAAACTGGGGGTGGATAATTCATATAACGGGAAGTTCCAGGAAGAATGCTATATGGTGTATTCTTAGGGATAACCCGATCACTACAAAAGAAAATGATGAATAAGAAACTCTCACTTGGACTCTGAATACTTCCAAAGAGTGAGACGCATCCAATTGTCGGGATCAATATCACCAACTTCCAAGAACTCTTTTGCTGAGGGGAGATTTGATCACTTCGTTGAATCATTCTTCCCTCACAAAAAACTCCCACTGGTATTTGATGATTCATAATCTTCCACCATAAAATTCCTCACCGATCAATTAATTAACGGTGGGTCCACTAAAATTCTTCCTAGTTTAATCCATTCAAACTCTCGTTATTATCTACGCACTCAACACTCCCATTGTTAGAGTCTAGATATAATGTTTGGAATTTTAGTCTGCTAATCTTTGACAATTGTCAAACCCCTTTATATTAAGTCCTTATCACTTAACACCAAGAACCCCTACTGAGTGATTTGTACAAGTCAACATTCCTACTGTGATTTGTACTCCCACTCCCACTATTTATCTCGGTCAAACCTTCCTACAGTTAGGACCATAATTAAACTCTTCTCTCGATTTCTTCCATTAATGAGAGGTTCACTTTTAAATCGAGCGATCAAACATTCCTACAGTTAGGGTCATCTTAGGTCAAACCTTCTTATAATTAGGGCCAAAATTAGAGTTCTCTCTCGTTAAATAAGAAATTCATCTTCATATTGGGTGATCAAACCTTTCAACAGTTAGGGTTATCCAAATCATTTTTGATTCTCGAAGTGGAGATCCCACTTTGAGTCTCTTTTGCGACTGGAGATAGAATATAAAATTCTTCCTTTCCAGTATCAGCTTCGTCTTTGCCCCAAGAGAAGACACCATTTTTTACTCTCAAAATCTGTGCTTCACACATATGAGGAATTTTATCCCGAGTCCTAAGTAGGGATAAGCCAACCCCTAACACGTGTTGCCGGTTTAGTCTTTTACAGAGTGAAGAAGACACCAGAATCCAAGTCTAGGGAATTTTGTCCCGAAACCTAAGTAGGAAAAAGTCAGCGCCTAACACGCGTTGCCGGTTAGTTTTGGTCATAAAAAGGATAAAATCCCACATATTTGACATCGTGACAGGTTGTTGTTAATAACACCATAATCCGTGCCTTACATGCACGGAGAATTTAATCCCGAATCCTAAGAGGGATACGTCAACGCCTAACACGTGTTGCCGGTTTAGTCTTTCACCGAATGAAAAAGACACAGAATCCAAGTCTGAGGACTTTTATCCTGAATCCTAAGAAGGAATAAGTCAGCGCCTAACACGCAATGTCGTGTAGTCTATTCTCGTGAGAAAGACGAAGTTTACGTATTCAACATCGTAGCACTAAAAGAGTTAATTATTTTGGCACACCGTTACATGCAGAACGGACTTAAACAATCTACATGCAAGCCCGACTCAAATGGTAGTCGGTAAAGGCACATCAAATCCGTTGATGACTAAGGGTTTGCCAAAATCCTATAAATGTGAGATTCATTGACGCACCAGCTCTATTAGTTGGTCTCATGACTTGAGGATCCGACAACTTCAGGATAAGATCCATATATGTAGATGAATTAGCTTTAACAGTTGGTCATGCAGCTCCAACATTTGGGATCACCACACTCCAATGCCTTAAGAGCTTAAACTGTGTAGATTTCAGTAAACATACGATTATAAACTGTGTTAACGTCGGCCAACACGCTACAGCAAAGGTTAATACCGGTCAACGCATTATAGTAAAGGTCGATGTCGGTCAACGCATCAATAATTTTACCAAAATAAGGCTAAGGAGAAGTTCCAAAGTCAAAGGATGATTCCAAGGAGTTCAATCACATTCAGATACCAACTCCTAACAAAGACGATCAATTCAACGTCAACTTAATGACAAGAGCTAAGTTCAAATACTTATACACCAACTTCAGTTCAAGATTTTAACAACGGTCAGACGATAAATGCAACAATAGAAGAACTTCATCTATTCGACAAAATACTGAGTAGATTGAAGATTGAAAAAGTTAAGAATTAAAGCCATTCACAGGTCCTCCTACCCGATCTCCTCGATAAAATACTAAAGAGATTATAAACAAGGCATATCTTATCCAAAGCATTCCAGACTCCTCTATAAAAAAATGAGTCTGAAATACTTTGGAGGGGATATCTGTAACATCTAAAAATACCTATAGGTGTCCGCACATAGCTTGAGACAAAGAGAAGACAATGAATGTCATCATTCGAGTCAAATAGGATCATCCAAAACCATAAAGAAGCTAACGAGCGCACGAAGCAAGTTAACAAAACGTACAAGTTGACTAGGCGACAAGATACACAAAATGATAAAAAATACAAGTCTGGAAGGCTAAAAAATGGCTAAGTCCCTAACTGTCCCGCGGTCGCGCGAGACACCGGGACCTACCGCGCACCCGACTTCCCAAAAACACTTTTTCGGGTGATTCTTTTAGGATTTCTTCATTCTAAAGGTTCCTAACTAACTTGATATCATCCATAAACGTGGTTAGGCTATTGTCAACTGAAGATATGCCCAAATCATTCATTCTTATCTAAACACCCTGCATCCGAAGCCCTATAAATATAAGTCTAGGGCCTTCTTTCAGAGGGGCGAATTTTAATCAAAGAATGTGAGGCTCTACTGGTTTTGTGAGTGCATTCGACAAAATTTTGGAGAGAGCTAACAGATCTTGGCAAATTCCGGCATAAAGAATGAGCAATTCGAAGGATCTGAAGCCCCGTCCACCATTTCCTTGAGTTCAGGCTTGGACTTGATCTCGAGAAGAGTCATAATCTCGCTTGGTCAAGATTATCACTTCTGTTCTTGTTTCCTTTGTGAAACAATAAACTTCTAGCCTTCCGATTAACTGGATCCGATCTGCGGCGGTCCACGAATAAACTCCAACGCAAGCAAAGATCTCACACAAACAGAGTCTAATAAATAGGATTTGTGTGTTGTTTGACAAAGTTGTAATCTTTATTTTTTTATTATGTAAGGAGATCTTATAAAAAAGATCAATTTTTCTATTTTATTAAACTTGTAATCGATAAACGATTATAACAGATCCAATGACAATGAAAAAAGTAACTTTTGCACCAAACAAGTACAATGGGTGCATCCTCAACAATAGAAAACAAACTATGGTATACAAGCCAGAATAACACTTCATTTATTCATCAATAATATATATTACTCTACTAAATAAATATGGAAAACAAGTATCATTTAGGCTACAACTAGAATCAAATCATGCAATTATATAGGATGATGATATTTAGCCATTTGGATGAGACAAATAATGAATGTGTATTAACAACTATCTTAACTTGAAAGCATATCAATCCTCTATAGACCAGCAATAATAATATTATCAACTATCTTCCTCAATTGAGAGCGCTAGGTCAAAGTTAGAATTACTAAGAGCAAAGAACGGTAAGTCAATTCTGAAACAAATTATAAAATAATCAAATATTATCAACTATCCTCCTCAATTGAAAGCGCTAGGCCAAAGGTACAAATGCTAAGTTGGATGTTGGTTTTTAGATTTTTAATTTTTTTTAAAAATTATGTAATTTTTATTACATTGTGTTGATTTTTTTTTGTTCTGAGTTATGTTTGAATTGAAGTATTATAATAAATTTTACATGATACACTCAATAAAACAAACATGTCCAACAAATGGTATCAAAGTGAAATAGGTAAGAAAAATTGAGGTATTAAAGTGTTAAAAGTACATTGAGTGTACCAAATTGATCAAAGAGGTAAACTTTAGGGTACCAAAGGGAATAAATACCTTTTTTTCCATTTCCACACAACATGAGTACAACTTCATCATATATGATAGGCTTGTGTTACTGCAGCAAGTCTTCACCTAATTTACAGATCAAATAAAGCTTTTAGAAGAAACATTCTAATTTCTGAATAACCTATATCTTTTAGGAAAGTGACTTATATACTATTTTCTTAAATATATCAGTCTACTAACCTGATTAAATTTTACTAAACAACATTAGGCCACTGTAACATTGCTCAGAAACTTTACCAATTTCTGCTTACATCCTAACATTATTAATATAAATTACACATCAAAATCAGAATACACCCCACTATCCCTCAAAAGCCTTACATCCTAACATTATTAATATAAATTACACATCAAAATCAGAATACACCCCACTATCCCTCAAAAGCCTCTTCTCCTCCTCCATATAGTTCTTCCCGAATACACCCCACTATCCCTCAAAAGCCTCTTCTCCTCCTCCATATAGTTCTTCCCCTTCCTCGCTTGCCCAAGATCCCTCTTCCTCTTCTCCTTCAGTGAAAATAAATTTCTCTTCTCTTTCTTCTCAAAGGAATATTATTTACTACAATACCCGTGACATTTCATTAAAACTCTAGCGATTGAAGTTATAACTAAGGATACAAAGGGATATTACTAATATACGTGAGCATATCAACAAACAACTTGTATGTATGGGCTCAACTATTTCTAACAAAAAAAACATATTTTAAAATTAAAAACAAAGTTGAAATTTTACAGAAATCATATCAATTTTTTAATCTATAATCATCTTCCTTAATTTATTTCCTTTCTGATGCACTAAAATTTGAGATTTGAAGAGATGATGGCAGAGAAGGTGTGATATTTTTCTAAAAACTTGATTTGGGGTTGCATCTAAGATGATAAGGACAATAATAACCATCATTGTAAATTGATTGCCCATTGGTAGAGAGAGTACGGATACATTGAAGGATCTGAATCGTAATCGAAGGAGAGGGAGGAGAATGGAAATTTGAGACTTTTGAGTTTCTGATTTCTGTGTACAAACTTGATTATATTTTCAACTATTTCCATGAACAAATGAATGATGAAGAGACTCAATTAAAGTTATATTTTATCTACAATATAGTTACATTTCCTTGTTGTTTTTCTTTGTTATTTTTCTATATCTGATGAAAGATTTCAGTAAGCAACTTCTTCACCCTTGTATTGATGAGTGCCAGAACACCATCATCGATCCTGCATGTGAAGCTCTAATTAATGTCATGACCTGCCATCTCATAATTTTTTAAAGAAATCAGAGGTTAAAACTAAAATAGATAGGCCATGTCCTATATTCTTTCACTTTATACACGAACTTATCAACTAAATTATTCATTAATTTGGAACCAAGGAGAGTTGAAAAGCCTAATCGTGAATTTTTTTTGAGAGAAGGTCAATTATAAGATTCATTAGTTGGAATTTCTTTTTGATAAATAATTAACTAGAAGTTTAAGGGGTTAAGTATGGGAACTTCTCACAAACCTTAGTTTCAATCTTCAAGTAGCCTCACTTCTCAAAGTATTCATCTCTGGTTTAGACTATAAATTTTTTTTCAAGAATGAGCATGTAATTTAACTCATGTTATGAAGTAAAAAAGATGAAATTATTCTGATACAACACACATAAAAACAATGTAATCTTTCCTCACTTACAGATCCTAAAAATTCCCCTAAAGTACGCAAAAATCACATGAGATTAAATTAAGCGACAAAATAAAGTCGACTAATATTTATCATGATGGATCAAAAGAACACATACGAATTATATAAACCTGATATGTACTATATTAAAATTCATCATCATTTGTAGTTCCTGAAAGGGAAAAAAAATTATAAGCAAGTGAAGTAACAATTTTCTCTAAAGATTGTATACTATCTACTTCTTTTTATCATATGCTTAGAGTATTTTTAGCTACAAATGAAAACGATCAGAATTCATTACTAATAAAAAAGTGACTCTTGGATATCATTCCAAAATAACTGAATGACACATAAAGACTAATAACAAAATGTAACTCCTATTGCATTTAGTATGTATTACTAGACATTAAAGCCATGCAAATCCAAGCTTGTAGTGGGCTTTGCATACTAATCCACGTCCATAACAATATGCTTTGGGTTATAACAAATGTACCATTCAATGTTATAGTATAGTTTATAAAATATATTATAGTATAGTTACATACATATATATTAAAATATATTTTAGTATACATTCTTCTTTTATGTATAATACACTGTAGATATAAAATTTAGCATAATATAGAGATATCAAACTATGATAATTATTTATATCATACATTAATTTTAAGTATACATATTTGTTTGATTATAATTATAATTATAGTATTATGTATAATATAATATAGATATAAAGTTCATTAATTATTAATACATAAACTTCGGTATAAACTTTTTATACTATAGTTCAAAATTATATATTTAACTATACTAAATATAAGATTGGATGTTATGTGAAAATTTTAAAGGGATATAGTTTATGTATGTATGCATGTAGATACATTGGTTGTCTTTTTATTAGGATCTTTAGTGATCCATACAGAATAAGTAGTATAAAATTTTATATGAAATACGTCAACATAATTAGAACTATACATCCCTATACATCCTAAAGTAAATGATACGTAACAAAGTTCTTTTAGCATTAAAAGATAGATTTGGTGACTATTGCACACAAAGAGTCTCTCTCTTTATGGAATTATCTTTTTTCCTAAATCTTTTTGTCTCAATTTACCCCCAAATATATAAGATGAACAAGAAAAAAAGAGATATGGATAAAAAATGAGTTTCTCCAATTATGACAACACACACCACACTGAAAACTTCAATTTAGATAATATAAATGCATTTATCCATTCACAAAAGTACTAAAAATGTGAATGGATGGAACTCACGTCTCAACTTCATCATGAGCTCCTCCCACACCTTCCTTCTCCACTGGAACCTTCATCACCACCTTACAATCTACATCTCCTTTCTCGATCGAATTACTTACCACTACTTCCTTTGTCAGACCCACCATCTTTATCGAATTAACCACAATTGCCCATCGAACCCAGCTCCTCCACCTCCTCTGACATCGTCTCTGGCCCCTACTATCGAAATTGCCAAGCTCGCTATAACCACCTTCATCAAATTCACCTCATCGTTAATATCGAGCTTGCCTCAATGGCAGAAGCAAGTCTTCTAGTATTCCAACTCCTCGTCTTCCTTCAATTTTCTTGCATTAGCAGAGCAAAGAAGAGTAGAAGAGGGATAAAAGCATAACTTAGATACTTTAATCATTTGATTTGACCTAGTATTTATTATGTGAAGAGTGGTAGAGGGGGGACCTGGGAAGGAGACTATATAATGAGTGAAATAAAACAACTGGAAGTTAGATGGGTTTATGATAATTTATTAGAGGCATCAAGAGGAGCTTACTTATCAAATGTGTTAATACACGAAAGGAAGCTTTCCAAACTGCTAATTTTTTCTTTATGAAATGTTTCCATTAGAGGGACATCAAATTTTCACTCATTAGAAAATCTAAGTTTTGTGGGGTTCTTTATGAAATGTTTCCATTAGAGGGACATCAAATTTTCACTCATTAGAAAATCTAAGTTTTGTGGGGACTACTTAAGGTAGAATTAGAGAAGAGGACATCAAATTTTCACTCATTAGAAAATCTAAGTTTTGTGGGGACTACTTAAGGTAGAATTAGAGAAGAGTGAACTATTTTCTATATTGGTTTGTGTCTCTCAGGCACTATAAACTATTGAAGTCTGAATAAAACATTTCATCTATACCTTTACATATGTGCACATAAACACCAAGTTATTATTAACAAGTCGATTAAATAATGATTAATTTATTAATTTAATTAGAGTTACATAATTAATTATTTAAAATTTTATTTAAACCCACTCTAGATGAGATATAAATGTTATTTGCAGCTGATAAGCACTAAAAAATTAATGTTTAATTATAATCTTATACTATTAAAAATCTAATGTTTAATATAAATTTGTACTATTATAATCTAATTGGATTTGCATTATTACATAAATAATAATTCCTACAGTATATTAAAACATCATACACTTGATAATCTAATACTATTATGATAATTAATTAATTTATTGTATTAGATTTAATTTATTTAATAATCTAAAGAATAGTTATACAATAGTATAAACCTTTGATTAATGTGATTTAATAAGATCAAGAGTTATGATAAGAGAGTAAATTGGTTAATTTCATGAAAAATGAAGGGTATTTCTGGAAATAAAAGTTTTTCTAGTACTCCCTAAATAGATGGAACTCATGTCTCAACTTCATCATGTGCTCCTCTGACACCTTCCTTCTCCACCGAGACCTTCATCACCACCTCCAAATCCACATCCCCTTCCTCGATCGAATTACTTTCCACTACTTCCTTTGTCAGACTCACCCTCTTCATCGAATCAACCACAATTGCTCATCGAACCCAACTCCTCCACCTCCTCTGACATCGTCTCCGGCCCCTACTACCGAAATTATCAAGCTCGCTACAACCACCTTCATCAAATTCACCTCATCGCTAATACTGAGCTTGCCTCAACGACAGAAGCAAGTCTTCTAGTATTCGAACTCTCCGTCTGCCTTCAATTTCCTTGCATTGGCAGAGCAAAGAAGAGTAGAAGAGGGGGAAAAAAGTAGAACTTGGACACTTTAATAATTTGATTTGACCTAGTATTTATTATGTGGAGAGTGGTAGAGGGAGGACCTGGGAAGGAGAATATAGAGGGAGTGAAATGAAACAACTAGAAGTTGGAGGGAATCGTGATAATTTGTTAGAGGTATCAAGAAGAGCTCACTTGTCAAAGGTGTTAATACACAAAAAGAAGCTTTCCAAACTGCTAATTTTCTTCTTTATGAAATATTTCCTTTAGATGGACATCAAATTTTCACTCATTAGAAAATCTAAGTTTTGTGGGAACTACTTAAGGTAGAATTAGAGAAGAGTAAACTACTTTCTGTATTGGTTTGTGTCTCTCAGGCACTATAAACTATTAAAGTCTGAATAAAATATTTCATCTATGCCTTTACATATGCGCACATAAACACCATGTTATTGTTAACAAGTTGATTAAATAATGACTAATTTATTAATTTAATTAGAGTTACATAATTAATTATTTTAATTTTTATTTAAAACCACTCTAGATGAGATATAAACGTTATTTGTAGCTGATAAGCACTAAAATTATTGTTTAGTTATAATCTTATACTATCAAAAATCTAATGTTTAATATAAATTTGTATTATTATAATCTAATTGGAGTTTCATTATTACATAAATAATAATTCCTTCAGTATATTAAAACATCATTCACTTGATAATCTAATACTATTATGATAATTAATTTAATTATTATATTAGATTTAATTTATTTAATAATCTAAAGAATAGTTATACTATAGTATAAACCTTTAATTAATGTGATTTAATAAGATTGGGAGTTATGATAAGAGAGTTAATTAGTTAATTTCGTGAAAAATAAAGGGAATTTTTGGAAAATAAAAGTTTTTCTTGTACTCCGTCTTTTAAAGGAAGAATGATTAATCTATTCTTTTTTCTTCAATCGCACCAGTAGAAACTAACTCGAGAAAAAGTGATAACTGTATGCCATTTTAATTGAGTACTAATCATATGTAGAATACAATTAGTATAAGTGCAAAATCCAAATCTGTAGGCTTATACACACAAATTAGCTCATTAAACTCGGTCATCTTATAAATGAGACAAACATGTTGCGAGCACTAGTAGAAAATCTCACATCCTAGATAGAATATTCTAAATAGAAAATTTTTCGTCAAGTTTGCGTTAAATTAGACGGAAAATTTCCGTCTAGAATATTCCGTCTAGTTTACAACATTTGTAGACGGAATTTTCCATCTACATTATCAAAGTAGACGGTTTTATTTTTCATTATTTTTAAAAACAATTAGGATCAGCATTCTAGACATAAATTCCATCAAGGATGTATCCTAGATGGAATTTTCATCTAGAATGTGGGTCCCATTTAAAAAAATAAAAACAACAAAACCCTAGCTTCCCCCAAACCCCCATTGTAACCCTCATTCTCTCCCTCTTACCCAAGCTGAAAACCCAAAAAAACCCTCGCTTGCTGTCGTCGTCGCCGCCTACCTCCTGCGCC
>NC_033798.1:34908820-34925209 GCF_001876935.1 Asparagus officinalis | reverse complement strand
CATGACCTGGCCATGCTACAGCCGACTCTACTCGGGTTAAGGTATGTTTTAATTTCATGAAATATTTCAATATTTATAATTTTCACAAATTATTGTTTAATTTTAGCAAATACCCTAAATTCTAATCCAAAATAAAAAAGTTTTGAATCTTATAACCATAGGAAAAATTTCAGCTATTAACCATTACTTTAATCCATAATTTGACAATATTTCGCCCTATTTCATCAACACTTATAATCAATTATAAACCCTGAATTAAATACACTTTTACCCTAATTACTAAAAACCTTTTAATACTGAACTTAAATTTACTATAATTCAAATAAATTTAGTAATCATTTCTAACCGTAAATGTAACCCTAAATTTAACTAATCCTAAATTAAATTATACTAATGTGATTATATAGGTTTGTGATTTGAAAATGTGTGATTTATGAAAGAAAATGTTTTCAAAAACTAGAGTGCTATATAACGCAATATTATATAATAATGTGTTATATATTTAATTTAGGTGGAAAAAAGATAACGTTATCTCTATACTCTCTTCCAATAATTACATCCAATTCTTTGGAGTTATAATATAAGATAGACGAGTTAAATTTTGGTAGGAGATGAAGTTTTCTACCAAAAAACGATCGTTTACTTTATATTCTAATAAGAAAGAGTTGGTACATAAATTCGTAATTATTAGATGCGCCCTTCTCGGACGGGTTAGGAATATAGTAGTGCGTACATCTAACTTTGTATACTTTTTTTCATATATTTTCGTTACTTAAAAATTTCGGCAGCACGTCCTGTTATTCTCCGTGTACAATAAGCATATATTGTTCTACATTTTGGTCTATTACTAATACGCAGAATAGCATCCGCACAGTGTAAGGGGAGAATAGCGAGTAGGTGCTGTCGAAATTTTTAAAAAATAAAAACATAAAAAGTATATGAAGTTGGATGTAAGCACTTTTATATTCTTAATGGGATAGAAGCCTTCCTATGATAGCCACTAGAGTGTGCTAGTTATTAATCTCCATACCTTACTAAGTTCCAAACCTACCTCAATTAGACTAACTTAAATGATATGCCGTATTTAAGTGCTCCTGCTACAATTAAATGTGATGCTTATCGTAAAACTTCACCCAAAAAGACATTGTTAAGAAATCAAACATGTAATCATTAAATTCAAATATCCATCCAATAGTCCAAAAATACAATTTAGCATACTCCAAATTCATTTTTTAACTTAAGCTTGAGGTATTGTGAGACACCTACATAGTTGGGGAGTTGGGTGGGGGTGGGGTGGGGGTCTGTGATATGCAACACCCAAAGTTTAGGAGGATTTTGTGAAATTAACCTTAACAAAAAAGATACTGACAAGTATGCATACATCATGTTTAAGGATGATGAGTGTATGCATGTATATCTTTTTGAATTATTTAATTTATTAATATATTATCTATTACTAAATAGAGTTTCTAATTATGTATTACCTACAAATAAGGAAAATTCCCTATAAGTCATGGATAGATATTCCTAGGATTGAACGGTATCGTGATTGATGTTATCAGGATGGATGTGAAGCCTTCATAAAGTATGCCGAAATGAACCCAAATAATTTAAGTAGCAGTGCAATGTATTGCCATTGTTATAGGTGTAAGAATACGAAGCTGAAAAATAGAGAGAAAATACGAAGTCACTTAACAAACTCTGGGTTTTATGAGGAATATAAATATTGGTCCTATCACGAGGAAGGCTGTATTGAAGACGAAGTACCGAATGTGCATGTCGATACGACCCATGATTTCAGGATAAATGATACATAAAATTTACAAACTGATATTGGACCTGACCAAAAAGAATATGATATTAACAATGATAGAGAAGATGATATCACAGATGATGTCCAAGATGCAACTGGGATTGAAGATGTTGATAGACCAGAAGGTTTTGAAGATGCTTATGTTTGTGAGGACTTGGATCGAATAATGAAGCTATTAGAGGATGGTGAAAAGGACCAGTATGAGGGTTACACCGAGTACTCTAGGTTTCCATTTATGTTGGAACTCTTGCATATTAAGAGTCTTAGTGGAATGACAAATACTTATTTTGAAATGCTTCTTGATTTGCTGCGGAAGGTAGTTCCAAGAGGAGAATGTGGCATTCCTAAAATAACTTATATGAATGCTCCAACAACATGGACTGACATTCCAAATGTGATCACATGCACTGAAATCGGAAAAAAGAAAATGACAACATGATGCACTTTCATAGATTGGGACATGGAGAGAAATGTGAACGGAGAAGTATGCATAAGGTTACGAACACGCTTGCACATGTAGCTTTTGAGGATGATATATTTGTTATAGAGTGCATAGTAGCTAGAGGGCTAGCCTCCTCCACGGACAAAGCATGTACCCACTTACCCAAATTCACATCATTCCCCTCCCCTGTCCCCATAAAATTTTGCATTATGATAAACATTGACTCGGAAACATATATATATATTAGTCTTTTTCATCTTTTAGTTCTTCTTATTACCTTCTCCTAATGTACTTTTTCTTGATTATTTCTTTCTAATTTAGTCTATGAAATTTATATTTATACCAACAATCATTTATATGGTTGGAATTTTTTTCACAGGTGGACGGGATCATGCATGTATCCCATGCATTAGACTTATGAGTTTATTATGTATTGGATGGATGATTTTATATGTAAGAGAGACATGATATGTTAAAACAACATATGTGTTTGATATTTTTATATTATGAAATGGGATGTGTAGATGATTATAATTTGTTTTGCGGATGGTTTATTCGTTTGTGATTGATCTTGGGTTGTCTATATTGGTTGGCTTGTATCGGGGTGGAATGAGTAATGTGGTATGTGTATTGGAATGTGTATAGTCATTTGGATTTGGATTTGGATTTGGATTTGGAATTTGGATTGTTGATTTTAATTTGGATTTACAAATTTGGTTGGATTCGAATTATTATTAAATTTATAGGTAATATATGTAATTACAGGGGGAAAAGTATGAAGAAGTTATTTTTTAATTAGAAAAATCCGTCTAAGATACGTCCCAGACGGAATTTTCGTCTGGGATATCATAAATAATCCTAGACAGAATTTCTATCTAGGATGTTTCCTAGACGGAAATTCCGTTTAGGAAACATCCTAGACGAAATGTTCGTCTAGGGTGTTTCCTAGATGGAAATTCCTTCTAGGATGTTTCCTAGAAGGAATTTCCGTCTAGGATGTTTCCTAGAAGGAATTTTCGTCTAGGATATTTCTTAGATAGAATATTCTTCAATCTAGCAATATTCTAGATGGTTTTGTATTCCGTCTAGGTTATTTTTCCGTCTAGGATATTTTTGTAGACGGAAATTTCGTTTAGAATAGAGCATCTTAGACGGAAACTTACTAGATAAATATCATAAACAGAATTCCATCTAGAATAGTTTATGTAGACGGAATTATGATTATTCTAGACGAAATATTTCGTCTAGACTGCCTCATTTTGTACCAGTGGAGTTATTGCTTGCATTTATAATTATGGATATGCATGGTGCACCTATCTTAGGTTATGCTATTAATACTGCTCATAGAATTGATAATTTCCCTTATACTCAATGGTGTTTTAAATTCAAACTATTTGTTAGATCTAAACACTTCGATTTGTGGGAAGTTATTGATCATGCTTATATTGTGCCCACATTGGAGAATCCAAGTGGAGCAAAGATGATAAGAAAACGTTTACAATGAACAAGCTTTTGTTATAATTTTTACTTAATGCTTTTGATACATGTATTTCTAACAAACTTGATCATTTTGATAGTACTTATACATTGTGAAAATTTATAGAAGTACATTAAGAAAACTTGGAGAAAATTCGACGTGTTTTGGCGGAATCCACTTCAAGTAAGGATGGAGCATAATCATTATGCACATGGCCACTAGGCAATAGCCCTAGTGAGGTATGCGAGTCCGATTCCAAAAGTAAACTTTCTATCCATAAACTCGCTTGTGCTTATGATAGATTAATGCATGCCTACAAGAAATTACACCATAATTTTGTTGATTTGAAAAGCAAGCTTGTAACTTTAAAGTTCGATCATGATTTGTTAGCAACAAAATTTGATATCATTGCCAAAGAAAATGTGATTCTTAAAGATAACAATGATAAATTAAAATTGAAAATTGCTAACTTATCAGGTAAGAAAAATGATGTCTTGCTAGAAGTAGAAACAATTAGAGTTGAATTTAACTCGTTTAAAAATAATCATAGTTGTTCTACTTCTAATACTAATACAAGTGTGACAAATGAATAGTTGAATAATGTGAAAAACCATATCTCATCTTTAGATTCAACTCTAAAAATATGCATTGTTAAACATAAGAATATTGTGGACATATGTGCTAAGTCACGAGTTACTATTTCAAAATCACCCACTCACTATGCACATATGTATAGCAAAATTTATAAATACACTATTTATGGCCGTAAAGGCCATCTTGCAATATTTTACTATGATGCATGTAAACCCACAAATTCTAATACTAATTTTTGTTGTACATCCTATAAAGTTTCCTCATCACACACACCTGCACATGCACCTATTGTACATAAGCATGCTCATGTGTTTAAGTGTGATTATTGTGGTAGGTTTGGCCATTTGAAAAAAAATTATTTTGATTTGCAAAAAAAATTCAAAATTGCAAAATGTTTCAAAAAGATCACAATTATTTAAAAATTTTTCATATTTGCAAAAAACCTCAAAATGACCATCTTTATTTGCAAATATTTCTCGTGAACACTCATATAGTCATTATAAACAAATGCACACATTCTATTATACTTATTGCAATAAAAAGGATCATTTATGTGATTATTTCTATGACTAAACACGTGCATCACATGCGTCCAAATGGGATCATAACCTAGGGGTTTGGATTTTATTAATAGGGGTCATGTCCCTAAACTCTTCGGTACCAAGAGTGTTTAGGTAACAAAATATTTTTAATTTCAAAGAACAATTTTTTTCTTTTGTTGCTTTGTTTTCATGATAATTTTTGTTTTTTTACATGTATTGTTTCATATTTTGTGTTTTTGGATTATACACTAAACAATACTATTTACATAGTTTCCAAAGTCAATTTTGGTTAAAACCATTTTGTCAGTATCAAGTGCTTTAAACGAACTCGTATTTTTTGAGATTTTACAAAATGATAAGTTTTCACAAACGGAAAATGATATTTGAAAATTTTCTTTTCTAACATATTCATTTTTATCAGAATAATTATTTCTCCAAATTTTATAATTTTTAGAATTTAATTGCTATTTTTAAACCAAGTTCAAAGTTTATTTTCACTATTTAGAAAAATCCATGTCCAAGTTTGTAGACGGTAAAAATTACCTTTGCAGACATACGAGAAATTCGCCTGTGAGCCGCGTTTGTTGATCACAGACTCGACTGTATGATCGACTCACCCGCATGAGTCAAGATCACCCAGATTCGCCTGCTTACTCGACTCACCCGCACGGGTCGAGAGTCCAATTCGTACCCGACAGCCGCTATGCCACGTACGGGGATGAGCCTTCCCACTTCCCACAACGTGAAGGGATGGAGCACAGCGCTCCAAGTCCATCAAGTTGCCGCTCGTAGTACGAGAAACCAGTCAAACCCATGCAGTCACCAAATCCGCCTGCATGCTCACGATTGAAGCTCACATCGCCTGCATGAGTCAAGAGTTGAATCCGCCTGCAAACGGCAAGCTGACTGGACTTAAATTAAGTACTCGACAGCCGTTATGCTACGTACAGGGATGAGACTTCCCACTTCCCATAAGACGTGAAGGGATGGAGAACAGTACTCCAAACCCATCAAGTAGCCGCTCACAGTACGAGTGATCGGTCACTCGCCAGATCTGCCTACAGGAAGCTCGCCTCGCCTGCACGAGTCAAGAGCTGAATCCGCCTGCAAACGATAAGCTAGCTAAACCCACTCGAGTGCTGGACAACCGCTATCCCACGTACAAGGAGGGGCCATCCCACTCCTCGCGACGTGAAGGGAAGGAGTACAGTACTCCGAACCTATCAAGTAGCCGCTCACAGTATAAACCCAAGATATGGTTATATCCCATGATTCAAGGAGCGGCCACGCCGTCTCTCCTCTATTTAAGAACCTCTCCTGGCTTCGGAAAAGGGGTTCAGCAATTCGCTCATAGCTAATTGATTGATTCAATCAGTTAACTGAACCACTGGCTCTCGACTCTTAATAGGGTTGACGACAAGCTCTTTGCATAACCTTTACACTGTAGCATCTTTTCCCAGTTTCGGGCCTTGATCGCCATCAAACTCGGAGACTCGAACTCCATTGATCCGTGCTTCTACTGTGTACTGAAGCTCACCAGCAACCTTAGTCGGATAGTCCAAGGGAAGTAGACTCGGTGCGAGAACCGAGCGAAGCGTCCTATAGCTACCGAAAGTCCCCACGTTAAACAAGGAGGGCATCCCATCTGCTTCTGTTGTAATTTTTGATTCATTAGTTTGTAATAAGCCGTTCTTATAAATACAAACGAAATCCCTATTTTAGGAGATCATAAATTCACACCTACAGAAGATGGCGACCACAGTGGGAGAATCTGTTTCTTCAATCGAAAAGGTGGTAATTTAGTTCGACGAGGTTGCTATTGGGACGACTGTGGAGTCCCTAGAAATCGAGTTCGACCAAGCCAAGTACAAAGAGTACTTGTCTTCTTCCTCCTCTGGTGGCAATGCGTCCCGCAAACGCCATAGAGTCGTACGCAAAGGCCGACCTCAAATGGTCAAAACCTTCGTGCCTGAAGACTCTATCTGAGTCACGTCGGGAGAACCTACTCCCTCTAAATCGATCAAGGCCAAGACAGAGGTCGAGAGCATAGGGCGAAAGCCCGCCAGATGGGTCGCTAAACGGCCCTCAGAGACGTTAGCCTAGGAGGAAATAGTAGTTCACTCCGATGTAGACCATGCTGCCACAACCCGCACGGACGCTCCTCTCTCCAGAAGAGCTCGCCAACGGCAACGACAGACCCTCGCCCGACAGGGGGCTCGAGCCTTCACCTCATACGATGGCCTAAACTATTACACAGGCTCGAAAAGTGTTAGACGAAGGGGCAACTCGCCCGACACTGGAAGGCCCTCCAAATCAGGCGCGCCAACCAAGATGGACGGAACCACCCGCTTGAGCGGACTTCGCTTCTCAGGTCACATCCCTGATGCGAATAGACTATCCCAAACGAGTGAACCTACCCGGGAAGGCAAACCCTTGAGGGCGGGCGAACCTCGCCATGACCTCTTGACGGATAAGTGTGACAAGCGGGAAGGCCTTGATTACAAAGGCAAAGCAGTAGGTGATACCTCACAAACTCGCCTGCGTGAGCAGAGGGTTGAGTCTCGCCTGCATGCTGGAGTTCGCCCAAGCGTGAAGACTCGCCTGTTAAGGCAAGCTCGCCCGACTCCAACACCTAAACATTCTACCCAGTGTACACTACGGGGTGCATCCAAAACTCTCTTGTGCAATCACCCAGGCGACCCGTCTGACGTTAGGGGTTGTCGCCAATCGCCTACAGAAGATATCCGGGCTCACTTAACTCGCAAACGCACCATACATGAGGCGAATCCTTAGTGCCACTGTGAAAGACTTATCCAAACAGTACTCGCCGACTATCAATGTATAGGAGCGACGAAACCTTCGGTGTTTGAGAGGCTCTCTCGACGACCTTCTCGACCGAGACCATCTCATCGAGGGCATCATCATCAAAGAGGACGCGCCGCCGACAATCTAGAGCTCCCATCCACTACAATCAATATGACGGACAAGGGCAAAGCCGTGCTTTCTGGCTCACAAGACTCGGACCCCTTCCTGGGACCTAATCCTCCACTTGTCCAACATGAACGAGATGGTATATACCAGCACACCCGTAGTCGCACAGGGGTGAGCATTGGGTTTGATTATTCAACCTTAGCACCTTCCTCCGACGACGAAGATGATATTTACTCAGCAGCAGGTACGTCCCAAACATCGCACTCGAGTCAGGACGCTTTGGCAAGGGTACACATGGCCGAACCCACACAAGAACAGGCGGTGGCCCAAAGGTTTGAAGAACAACAGGCGACCATAGACTCCTTAAGAGAAATGTTGGAGCAGCTTCTGAATAAGAAGAAGAAGAAGAAAAGAGCCCAGCACACCGTACCACGACAGGCAGGGGGTAAGGAATGGATACCTCCCCATCGTCCGGCGACTGAGGCGGAGGATAACATCGGTCCACAATCTGATTACTCTTCCAAAACATCGCTAGGAACATCGTATACTAGGGGTAGCGCCCGCGACAAAAGGTTCGACGAGTTCCAAAGCCAGCTCAACGCATTGAAGCTTCAACAGAATATGAACAAGTTGGGGGTGGTCCGACCCTATCCTTTCGAGTGGGATACAGTCCCACACCCCACAAAGTTCAAGCCGATTAAGTTGGTGCAATTTGATGGCAAGGGTTCGCCCTCGCAACACATTTATTACTTCATAACGCAGACTGGATTCCTTACGGGGAATGACGCTATTCTCACTCGGCTATTCATAGGCACCCTCAAAGGGGTGGCATTTGAATGGTTCCGTAAGTTAGAACCCGGCTCTATTAAGTCATGGGCCGATGCAGAAAGACTTTTCTTGGCCCGCTTCTTCGACAACGACACGGAGGTGTCGATGGCCACCCTCCTCGCCGAAAAGCAACGAAAGTCGGAGTCGGTCAACGACTTCGTGAAGAGGTTTAGGAACCGATCGGTCCACTGTCGGGATCAGGTTTCCGAATCTACATTGATCGAGATGTGCCGCAATAATCTCTCAATCCATATTCTATCCAAGGTTGGCGCGGTGAAAACCCGGACCTGGAAAGAACTTGTTCGTCAGGACGAGCAGGTGAAAAACATGATCAAAAGGTTAGAGGCTGAAGAGCCACAACCCAAGAAGGGAGCTGTGGAGCCGGCCGTGCCAAAGAACCCCCCTCGAATAAGAGGAAAGGAAATCATGACCGTCGATTCCACCCCGACACCCAAAACTGCTCAAAGGCCGAAGCCCAGACAATTCGAGCAACGCCCCCCGCTGCAATACGACTTCAAAGAAGACCAAGTGGTGGTGACATTCGATACTCTACTCAAGAGCAATCGAATTAAATTGCCAAAGGCGACGAAGCATGAGGAGGCAAACAAAACCAATGACCCGAGTTATTGCGCCTATCACAGATTCCTTGGCCACCACACTTCTAGTGTTACATCCTCAAGGATAAGCTCCAGGCCCTCTATGATGCAGGAGTCCTAAAGAAGGAGAAGGTTCAAAAGCAGGTGACTACGAATATGATCACCTTGAGCTTTGGGACAGATCTCCCGGAGGTCCAGGCTCTAGCATGGGTAATTCCTATCCCTAAGGCAGCCCTAAAAATCACTAATGACGACCCTCACAACCAACGAAGGAAAGGTTTAGTCCCCCAGACTCTGCCATCAGGTCAAGTGATGTGGGTCCACCCGGACCTCCTCAGTGATGAACAATGGACTACAAAGCCCTCGAAAGAGGTTAAGGGAAAGCCTTGCAACGTCATCTCCGCCATCCTGGATGGAGATAAGACAGCAATGACCGCCCCCACCGATTCCGAGGAGGAAATCACCGTCCTTACCACTAGAGTAGGGAAGGAATTCACCAAAGAGTATCCCGTGAGAACGGCAGACCCTACGGGGCCTTCCGCAAGGCCAGGTGCAGCAGTCCTTTCGGGCATCGATAAACCAAACTCGAGTAATCAACCTTTCCGTTTTAATGTATTCGCGCAACTGAAAAGTATCCCCACGCGAATTACCATGTATGACTTCCTGCGGCTATCCAGGCCTACCCGGGAAGCCCTACAAGAAGCATTGACCGACTCAGAAGTCTTTGCCAGCCATTTCTCGAGGGAAGAATACACGGAACAGGAATGTGCGATGTCCTGCCAGACCACCGAGAGGCGCGTCCCTTGCATTACATTCACTCCTGAGGACATGCTCATCAAAAGCACCTCCCATGATCGACCACTGTACTTCATAGGGTACGTCGGTTCCTCAAAAGTGGATCGGATTCAAGTCGACCCAGGGTCTGCATTAAGCATCGTACCTCTGAAACCGATCAAACACCTAGGGGTTCCCTCGAAGCGTCTGTCCATAACTACCACAACTATCTTCGGCTTCAATGCCATAGGAACACGACCGCTTGGCAAAATACGCCTGAAGTGCCGGATAGGCGACATGAAGACAGAGGTGACCTGTTATGTCATCGACGCCGAGCCATCCTCTAATATGCTCTTGGGACGACCATGGATCCACAGTAACCGGATAGTCCCATCTACCTTGCATCAATGCTTAAAATATGTGGACGACTATGATCTCATGAAGACAGTAGTAGCCGACAAGCAACCCTTCAAGGGCATCAAAAACTACTTCACCGACTCTCTGCTATACCAAGACCTCGACGATCCACTAGTCGAGAAACCGTAGAGTGGCAACGAGGCGGATAGCGAGCCCGAATATGGCGACAGCCTAGTCCTGAACGACTTCGAGTCAATTGTAATCGGTTATAAAAGTCACAATGTAACCAACGCTGTTCAGACGGAGGAGATTATCGTGAATGAGAAGTTCAACTTTGCTTATTTGTCATCTTGCTCCACATCCGAGGATGATGCGCCTAAAAACCTAGTGTCAAAACTCTATAACGACCGCTCCCTGCACTTGCCTGTATGCTCGTCGTATGTCGCGAAGACACAGCCGATCAAGCCATCACAAGCTGTACTTGTCATACCGGCCTGGGATAACTACCAAAAGGATATCATCTTCGGATGAATCGATCACCCTTTGTGCACATTGTGGGACGAGTCTGAAGATGAGGACCCCACGCCTCAATTTTCACAGTACAGTCAAATCGCGAAGCGCATGATGAGCGACATGGGGTATGACCTCACTCGCCCGGAGGGTCTGAATTACGGCCGGGGGCACAAGACGGTCATCCGACCTGCTTACGTACCTAAAGGCAAACCCTCAAATTACTTCAACAAGACTCAGAGAGGTTTGGGCTACTCCTCTTCCTCTTTGGATCTATTCTGTTACGTCAATGAGGATTCTGACTATGCGTGTTCAGGGTATCAATATTCGACAACCTCAGCATGAGACTCAGACATCAGCGTAAGAGACTTGTTCGACAGCCTTACGATCAACATGGCCGCAATTGATCCCGCCGAAATGACAGGGGACGGACAGGTCCCGCTTTATGATGAGACATGGGACAACCACGTCAACGCTCAGTGGAACAGTCGCTTCGAGCAATGTGAACCACTGACCGAAGACGAAATCCTCCAAGTGAACATGGGCGATGAGACGAACCCCAAGCCTATATTCATCAGTGGTAGTCTCCCCTCTCAGGAGAAAGAAGATCTCATTGCCTTCATACGGGAATACATTGACGTCATCGCATGGAATTATGAGGACATGCCTGGCCTTGACCCACAGGTCGCCATGCATCGCCTCAACATCGGCTCAGACGCCAAACTAGTCAAACAGCAACAGAGGCGGTTTCATCCCCAAATCATGGAGGCAATCGAGGCTAAAGTGAAGAAACTGATCGAATCCGGTTTCATCAGAGAGGAACAACACCCCGACTGGGTAGCCAATATTATTCCGGTCCTGAAAAAGAATGGTAAGATTCGCATCTGCATTGACTTCAGGGATCTTAATGCTACGTGCCCTAAAGACGAGTTTCCTTTACCCATCACTGACGTCATTATTGATAACACGTGTGGGTTTGAGAGGATGTCCTTCATGGATGGGTTCTCAGGGTACAATCAAATCAAAATGCACCCCGAGGACGAAAAACACACTTCATTCAGGACTCCTATGGGAGTGTACTGCTACACTGTTATGCCATTCAGACTTAAAAACGCTGGCACAACCTACCAGCATGCCATGAGCATGATCTTTTGAGATTACCTGCGGAAGACGGTCGAATGTTACATGGACGACCTGGTCGTGAAGAGTCGCTGTAAAGATGACCACCTCCAAGACTTGAGGGTAATGTTCGAACTCATGATGACTCATCAACTCAAGATGAATCCTACGAAGTCATTCTTAGGGATGTCTAGTGGTAAATTCCTCGGTTTTGTCGTCACGACAAAAGGAATCCGGATTGACCCAGACAAGGTGCGAACTATTCAAGAGCTTCGGCCGCCCCGAAATCTTAAGGAGCTAAGGGGCCTTCAGGGACGATTGGCTTACATCCGGAGGTTCATTTCAAATCTTTCGAGTAAGTGTCAACCCTTCTCCAAACTAATGAAAAAAGGTACTTCCTTCGTGTGGGACGAGCTTTGCCAACAGGCCTTTGAAGAGATCAAGGATTATCTCTCAAACCCGCCTGTTCTTGCGGCTCTAATCTCAGGAAAGCCATTCCTCATCTACATCAGGGCTATAGAGCATTCTCTAGGTGCCCTCTTAGCGCAAAATGACGACGTTGTCCATGAGCAGAGCATCTACTACTTAAGTAGAACACTACAAGGCGCCGAACAACCATACCCGATGGTCGAAAAGGAATGTTTGGCCTTAGTGTTCGCAATCCAAAAGATGCGACACTACTTGGTGGGCCAGACCATCCACGTTATTTCCCGGATGAATCCCATCCGAGTTTTCATGATGCAGCCTGCGGCTTTAAACTGGCGTTTGGCCAGGTGGGCACTCCTATTGTCTCAATATGACATTCACTTCATGCCACAGAAGTCAGTCAAAGGATAGGCTATCTGTGATCTTATGGCTAGTCATCCGCTAGGGGCGAAGACTGACCTATTCGAAGATTTACCAGATGAACCCCGTGAGGTCAACACAACTTCTTCGCCAGAGGTTTGGTAGATGTTCTTTGACGGCGCGTCTCACGTCGGCACAAGCGGATCCATCGTTGTAGGAGTGGGGGTGGTCCCTAATTCCCCGCACAACCACGTATTACCTTAAGCCTTCTCTCTAACAGAGCCATGCACCAACAACGTGGCTAAATACAACGCGCTACTCATTGGACTCGAGTTAGCAAGAGAGTTAGAGATAAGACATCTCGAAGCCTACGATACTCTTAGCTAATTGTCAAACAGATGATGGGGGAATACAAAGTAAGGAACGACTATCTAATCCCGCTTCACAAATCAGCTACCAAGCTAGTGGGGTCATTCGAGAGTTTCCGCATCGAGCATGTGCTCCGTTCCAAGAACACGCATGCAGACGCCCTCGCATCCTTAGCGGCTAACTTGGCCCAACCACTAGAGACGACTTAATGGGTCACCGTGGTAAGCCGAAGGCTCTTTCGACTAAAGGATGTTCCGGAAGCGAACGCCACCCATCAAGTTTTAGACCAGCCCGATCTGAAAGACTGGCGTCTCCCGATCATCGATTACATCCTATACGACATGTTGCCCAAAGATGCTAAGGAGCGAGAGTCCGTCCGACGACGTGCCTCGAGGTTCTACTACGATTCGACCACCAAGATGTTGTATCGAAGGTCGTACGATGGCCTGTTACTTTGATGTCTTTCAAAGACAGAAGCGCAAGAAGCTCTGCGTGAAGCCCATGACGGCGCTTGTGGAGCTCACCAGCCTGGACCCAAGCTTTGGGATCGTTTGCGAAGGATAGGCTATTTTTGGCCTGGGATGGTTGGAGACGCGGTCGCTTACGCAAAGCGCTGCCACGCATGCTAAATCCACGCCAACTACATGCATCAACCTCCCGAAGACCTACACCCGACAAAGGCGTCATGGCCTTTCGAAGCATGGGGGATGGACATATTCGGACCAATATCCCCACCGTCGGTAAGAGGCCATCGCTTCATCCTCGTGATCACCGACTACTTCTCCAAATGGGCCGAAGCCATCCCTTTAAGAGAAGTCAATACCAATGACGTGATTAAGTTCATCAAACACCATGTCGTATACCGATACAGCGTACCTCGATGTATCATTCATGACAACGGCACACAATTCGTGAGCCATGCGTTCACCCGGTTTTGTGATAAATTCCGGATACAGAACCTTTCCTCCACAGCCTATAACCCTTCAGCGAATAGCTTGGCTGAGGCCTTTAACAAAACAATTGTTAAGATCTTAACCAAGTTAACTTCCAATAGCAAACACGATTGGAACGAGAAACTGAATGAGAGCTTATGGGCGTATCGCACAACGGTTCACACACCGACTGGCAACACGCCTTACTCATTGGTATACGGCTGTGAGGCCATGTTACCATTAGAGATTCAAATTCCATCCCTCCACGTCGTCCTGGTAGCGGGGATGATGACTGAGGATAATCATCAACGGCACCTCACAGAACTTGAAGCATTAGATGAGAAGCGACTGGAAGCTCAACAACACATTGAGTTCTATCAAGCCCGAATGGCCAAGGCTTTCGACAAGAAAGTCAAGCATCGATCCTTCAAGGAGGGAGAATTGGTACTAACCGCTCGCCGACCAATGATTCTCACTTACAGGAAGAAGGGTAAATTTTAGTCCAAATGGGAAGGACCGTTCGTGGTGGAGACAGTCTACTCGAATGGAGCCTATCGCCTCGTCAAACCGAATAGCGAAAGGATCATGATGCCCATCAACGGTAAATACTTGAAGAAGTGCTACCCTTAGTTCTCCTTCAAACTCCCATGAGTGCATGAGTCTAAACTGGTCCTCACTCCCTCCAACTGGTACACGAGTCTAAACTGTTCCTACTTCATATACTCCGACGGGGAACCCTATATGAGGCGCTACTAACAGCGTTCTTAAGCATGGCCTAGATCGCCATTTGGTCCAACCTTCTTACAGTCGGGACCAAGACAATCCTATTATGTTAATTATCACCTCTGACAAAATCAACTTACCAATCCTCTTCAATATGATGGTAAGTCCACAGAGTTGCTCAAATCGTAACAAACTCCCACTATCATGTTAACACTACACCTCTGATAAAATCAACCTATCAATCCTCTTCAATAGAATGGTAGGTCCTCAAAGTCGTTCACATCGTGACGTACAATTCTGTTATGTTAACTATCACCTCTAACAAAATCAACTTATCAATCCCTTCCAATGGGATGATAAGTCCTCATAGGTTCTCCAATCGCAACATAACTCCATCATGTTAATGATCACCTCTGATGATTGGCGCCGTTATTCCCACGAGTAACACAGCCTAAGTAGTAACCTACCATGCGATATGCTACTACTTCGGTCAATAGTCACACTCCAACGTCCCTGAACTACATGACCTATTCCGGCTATCCTAATATTCTCTTAGAATAACCGACGGGTAGCAACCTACCACGCGACGGCTCCTACAGCAATCAATCGTCACATTCCTACATCCCTGAACGATTTGATTATCATTTATATCGTCGTCCTCGCAGACGACGATAATTATCAAAGGCGGCTTGGCGGGCGACATGTCCCAACTGACCCCTCAAACAGCAACTCGCCAAGTGGCAAGTCTTTGTTGGGATACTCAGCTGAGCGCAAGCACAAGCAATCGCCCTTCGTTTCAAGTTAAGCGTTACTCTCTCGGTTTCGCCTGAGCTACAACGCGAAAGGCGGGGTTAACCCGACCCCACGCTACGAACAGCCAAAAGCGGAAAAGGATCCTAGCGACTAAAGTCCAAGACAGACTAGTTGAAGGCTCACCCCACTAAGAGAAATGTATAACTAGCTCAACTTAGATGCCAAACAGTGCAGGTGAATCTGACACAATGGTCATCGGGACTAACCAATAGTCCTAGGCAAAGATCGAACACAAAAAATAAAAGAAGACTGTGCATGCAAAACAGCAGAGAAGCAAAAGCATAAGAGGCCATTACGGGCCAAAATTACAGACATAGAGTTTTTTAAGCTGTGATACGACAAGCATCAACAAAATTACAAAATAGTGTTTGAACAAAAGAAAGGATGCACTACAACAACTTCAAAAGACTAAAACTGATGATTTTCGCCTTGATCGCCGCAAGATCCGCCGCGCGTCTGGCTTCAGCCCTCTCCTCCTACCACTGCCGAAGCCTGGCAAGAGCAGCCTCGCCTCCCTCCTCCTCCTGGGGAAGGAGCTAGAGCGTCCTCTCTTCCACCTCGATGGCCCGGTGAG
The DNA here is from genome assembly GCF_001876935.1 of Asparagus officinalis. Classification (NCBI taxonomy): domain Eukaryota; kingdom Viridiplantae; phylum Streptophyta; class Magnoliopsida; order Asparagales; family Asparagaceae; genus Asparagus; species Asparagus officinalis. Next base: position 34,909,029 of record NC_033798.1, on the reverse strand, counting down.
CCTGTGTCTTCTTATGCTCTAGCCGCTTTAGCCTCGCCTCGCCTTCGAGGGATCCAGCGTCTTTGAAGAAGGCAGCATCCGTATAAGCATCCATCTTCGCCAGTATGGCGCGATGTCGCCTATGCAGGCGTCTGAGCAGAGCCTTCTGAATGCGTCGTGCTAAGGCTTCGCGTTCAAACAGGACGCTCATGGCGAGAGGCGCCGGTTCG
>NC_033798.1:34905934-34908733 GCF_001876935.1 Asparagus officinalis | reverse complement strand
TCCAATGTCTCCTCCACGAAGGGGAGTAGGTCATGGTACCGCCCAGCACCCTCACTGACGACGGTGGCCGCCCTGCGTATGGCGCCCTCCAACTTCTCGAGGAGGGCAGACACCGGGCTAAGCGCCAGAATGGGAGTGGAGGATTCTTGGGTCGAACCCACGGGGGAAGATGGCACCGCATGGACGACGACAGCAGTAGAGGAGGAGCCAACGCCCTCACCCTCGGAGACACCGGAACCGGAGTTAGAGGCTATTGATCAGAGAGACTTTGCTCTAAGAATTCTCTTCTGGACAATTCTCGTAAAGCACTAGAACTCCACCAAAGAGACAACAAACACCTTATATAGCCAAAGAAATGAACGGCTAGGATTCGCTGCCTCAAATGGATCGAACGACCCAGATCTCTAGCGGCGCTTCGGGTTCGACGCCCATAAAAGCGTCGCCATTGGGACTCCAAACCGACCGTTCGGATTGAGCGCGGAAGGCGAAGTGTCCCATCACTTCGCAATTAATGAGCACTAACACACCCACGTCGTCTTAGCTGGCAAGCACTTGGGTCCACAGGCTGACGCGTGGCACAAATTCGTGTGCGCTTGAGTTTCGCCTGCAATGCAAAAATTCGCCTCGCTTGAATTCTGCTTGTAGCACAAACTCGCCTATGCTTGAGTTTTGCCTGCAATACAAAATTCGTCTCACCTGAGTTTCGCCTGTAGTGCAAAATTCGCCTCGCTTGAATTCTGCTTGTAGCACAAACTCGCCCGTGCTTGAGTTTCGCCTGCAATGCAAAATTCGTCTTACTTGAGTTTCGTTTGTAGCCCAAACTTGCTTGTGCCTGAGTTTTTCTTACAACCTAAACTCGCTATCCCTTGAGTTTCGTTTGCAGACCAAACCCACCAGCGCTTGAGTTTCGCTTGCGACATTAACTCTCCCTCACTCGAGTTTTGCCTATTGCTCAGAATCGTCCGCAACTAAATCTACCCATCGCATGAACAAGACGCCAAATAGAGACACAACGAAATATGAGAGGAGTATGTGCACAACGAGAAAATGCAAACTTCATTAGATGCTTCTAGACAGTACATTTGAACAAAGTTATGACTTTACAACCAAGGGAGTCATAACATTGCATTCAAGAAACAAAACTAAAACAGAACGTCTTGAATCTACTCCTACCCTACGGGTTTATTCTAGGAGTCTGAAAGATGCAAGCTTGGCTCTGACTATGGCAATCTTCTCCGCGTGCATGACGCGAGCCTTGGCTTCTGCCTCCTGCTGGACCATCGCCTCAAAAGAAGCGTTAGCAGCAGCATCCTCCTGAAGCAGCAGCGGAAGATTGCTCCTCTCTCTGGCGAGGTCGCCTTCCATCGTCTTGCTCTGAATGCGTAGGCCTGTCAAAATCGATTCCCCCTCTACATGCGGAATCAAACCTAAAAGGATCGAAGAAGCGACAGACTCAATGTCAGATTGTAATAGGCGGTACCGAAGATCCAGATGATCGATGAGGGTCCTTTTGTCTTCTATATCTTTCCTGCGGCACTCTTGTTACCACGTGGCGTGACGACGGACTGGAGCCAAGAATAGCTTCACTTTGGACTCCAAATCCGCATGTCGCAAATCCTCCAATTTCGTCAGGAGCAATTCCAGATCGGTGAGCCTCATTGAGCAACACACTCTGAGTATGAAGTCACCCGGACAATGGAGACGAGCCATACAATCTGAGAGGGATTGCTTCAGCTCCGCAAAAGTACCACGACCCTGATCAACGAGCGAGATCACTCGTTTCACGGCGTCCTCCAACTCCTCTAACTGGGTCAGAATGGAGTCCGAGGGTTTAGGCTTCGAATCACGGTCAGGCGTGAGGGCCGAAGAAGAGGCATCGTCCCCATCCTTCCTCGTACTGGACGCCTTCACTCGTGGTGCCATCTTGAATAAGGAGGAGATAATCAACGCAGTGCCCCCTCTGATAAGAAAAGAAAGCCATGTATGGCGTACGGACCAAGTACGTGTCCGTCATCCAACGGTTTAGATGGGCGGACAAACCATCCATTACACCGCCTTTAAGGCGAGATGACGTGCCAATGTCAGCTGGCGGGCACTCGAGACCGCGATCAGAAACGTGGCTTCCCCCCGGATCCGCATTAATTTCATCTTCAGCGTAGTTTGACCACGGTCAGAATTCACCCACAACTCAAATTCGCCTGCGGCTTGAATTCGCCTGTAGTTAGAATTCACCAGCGGTTTAAACTCGCCTGTGTCCAGAATTCAGTGGTAACTTGAACTCGCCAGTAAGTGAAGGTTCACCTACTTCGGCCTCACAAAGAAAGATAAAAACTAAAAGATAAGAGGCAGCAACGATCGGGAGGGAGGCATGCAAAAATACGTTTGGGAAACCAAAAAGGCATAACATTCATCCAGCCTTAAAACAGTACGTTTGAACCAAGTTATAACTTCACAATCAAACAAGTTATAACACAACGTCAAAAGCAAAATAAAGCAAAATGTCTTAACACGGTTTTAGACCTAAGAGCCTAGTCCAACAAACTAAAGGATGTAAGCTCTGCTTTAACTGCGGCTACCATTCTCGTGTGATCCTCCCTGGCTTTGTCTTCAGCCTCTTTCCACGCCCGATCTTCAAATCTTGACCTGGCGGCAGCGTCCTCCTGGCGCAATGTGTGAAGGCTTCGAGTTTCCTCCTCGGCAGTCTTGTTGACCTTTATACTCTCGGATTGAAGCCCCCTCAGAGTTGCCTCCGCCTCCCCCAGCTCGACCCTCAGACGGGATACAGTGGAAGTGGCATCG
>NC_033798.1:34891755-34904929 GCF_001876935.1 Asparagus officinalis | reverse complement strand
CAACATGGGATTTTATATCTGCTATCTCCCTAGAGCGGACTTCACGATCCCAGGCCTCCCGACGTCTAGCGTGAGACAAGAGGGATTCCACATCGACTTTTGGACCCTCTCACAGTAAGATCTCTAGACGCGTCAGGCGTGACTCCAGAAAAAGGAGTCTCTACACACAACGTGTAGCAAGCTGACATTCGCCCAATCGTCGGAGATCGGCCACACGATTCAGGAGGGACTGTTTGAAGCCATTATAGGTCTCCATGCTAAGACTGACGAGGGAAACTACCTGCTTCACAGCGTTCTCAAATTCCTCAACACGAGCCTGTATAGGCAAGGAATCGGAGGAAGCAGGCTCTTGACCCGGAGCAAGCGCTGTAGGCGTATAAAACTGCTTATAGATCCCTTAACACAGCTCGGCACGGTGATTCGACAAACCAACGAACCATCGGGCGATATATCCAAGCATGATCGTTAAACCACAACACCAAAGCGGATTTACTGCCAAATCAGGATCCGGACTGCCAAATCAGAGTCCAGATCAACAATGAAGTGCGAATAAACCACGAGACCGGAAAAGATGGCAAAAATCAAACACCAGGAGGGTTCGGCCTTGACCGAGCCACCTCTGGGTGGCTCGGTGGCTGAGCCACCACTTGGTGGCTCCGCCAAAACCAGAGCGCACCAACATGGCGAGCCACCTGGGCCGAGCCACCAGATCTGGGCTCAGATCTGAGCCCATATCTGGTTTGAGGAGCCTATAAATAGACCCCTAGGCTCATTGTTTGAAGGACTTGAAACTTTTGAGGTGAAACTCTGCCGGATTGAGAACTGAACTTCGGAGTTTTGGAGCTTTGAAGACTCGGACATTTTAGATCTGGTTCTTGGCGATCATCTACGTCAAACAAGGCAGGAGTTCGAGAGAGATCAGATCTGAGATCCACACGGTCATCCTCCGGATCAAAACTTGGTTTTTGATCCTGAGAAGAGTATCGATTTCTCTTGGTCGATTTCGATTACTTAGGGCTATTATTTCCTTGGTGAAATAATACCCCCAGCTGTTATTTCCTTTATGAAATAACATCCATCATATCGTGTAGATCCGACCGGATCAAGATCGCGCAGTGGTCCACGGATTAACCCCGACGCAGACAAAGAACCCACACAAGCAAGAGACCGCAAAACAGGATCTTACGATTTGTTTGAGAAAAGGAAAGTTGTAATTTTTCTTTTTTCTTTGATTTTGTTGTGACCGGATCTTATAAAAAGACTGGATCTTTTGTAACCGATAAACTGTTGCTTAAGGAAACAATGACTTCAATGAAAACGATTTTCCCAGCGAACAATCTGGCGACCACAGTGGGAGCCACCGATCTCGCTGCCGAGATCGTTGCGTCGCAGCCGCGGATCTCGATCCCGGTCGAGGAGGAGGTCGAGTATGAATTCGACCAACAAAAGTTCGAGGAGTATTTGTCATCCTCGTCCGGATCCACCTCCCCCCTCAAGTCCAAGAAGTTCTCCTCCAGAAGAAAAGTCCGTTGGTACAAAGAAGTGCAGAATACCAACGAAGATCCCCCCAATTGATGCCAAAGTTGCATCGGGTAAAGTTCCACCGACCTCCAACCAGGTCAAATCTGTTCTCGCTAATTCCTCCGCCGCTGAGGGTGTAGTGACTCTCTCAAAGAGAGCCCGCCATAGGCGACGTCAATGCCTGGCATGGCAATTCGCAAAGGCAATGGAGTCCACTGACGGAATCCGCTATAACGCGGATCTGAAGAACAGGAGAGGCAAACAACCTCAACAAACAATGAATGACAGCTCCTCCAAGCCGCCAACAAACGAATGGATCCGTGTCAAACGGAATCGTTCAACACTTGATGAGCGCATTCGTAAGTGCCGCGTACTATCAGCGCAAGCACGAGCTCAAGTCCAAGAAGCCCACAAAAGACTGTAGAAGGAAGTGGCCAAAAAGCCGCCACCAACCCGCCAAGTCTGGAGGCCAAAGTCTGAAGCGGCGATTCAGGCTAAAGAGAAACCTTTGCAGCCTTCAGCAAAAGTTCAACCTCCGGCGAACCAACCTAAATCGCCAATAATTCCAATAGCTACTCCGGGAGATCACGCAGAATCATCCCGAAGAAAGAAGTCAGTTTTGGAGCGCCTCGGTCCACTTCCCGATGGATGATGCAAAGCTCCAGTTCAAGAACGTTTGAGCCCGATGAAGAAGCCCCGAACGACTCAACATGCTGGGAGTTGCCGCCACCCTCAACATGACAAGGAGTTCATGGCAGCTACGCGCACCAATTTGCGCATTAAAGTCCAGGAGCCCGCTGAGAACTCACGCCCAAAAAGGCATGTCTGGAGGCGCGTGACTCTTGAAAGTCCAAAGAAGGTAGTTCGCCCTCAGAAGGAAACATTGTCATCTGATAATGATGACGTTATACCTGAGAAGTCGTGCCAACACACGATAGGTTACTCTGACCTTCAAGCCGATGAGTTGTACTATTGTGTTGGGGGTACGAGTAAAACCAGGAAAAGGAGTCCTCGAGAACTAGAAACTCAATACCCTTGTTCCAAACTCATTCGGGCGGTATTGTCTGAGTGTAACTGCATCAAGACAGTCCCTGAAAGAATTTCGGTTTTCGAAAGGCTCAGTACCAAAACGCCAAAACCAAGGCCTAGGCGTTTTCGACGAAGAAGAACGGTAGTTGAAGACGGAGAATTCTCGAGGGTCACCACTAATATGACCAGCAAAGGGACATCGACACGGAATAATCCTGAGTCGATTCCGGAAGCATCCCGGCGTGTAACCCGTCTACAGTCTGGAGCCATCGTACGAGGAACTTATGGTAGGATTCGGACAAGATTACCTTTAGAAGATGAAGAATCGGATGCCTGCTCTGCGGTCGCATCAGATAACACAGTATCCAACGAGGGACAACCCCGTGAGTTACTTATGATAAGTGCGGAACAAGTGGCCAAGATGCTCGAAGAAGCCATGGCTAAACAACAAGAGAGCTTCAAGTTTGAAATGCAGATGACCATGCAGAATATGAGAGAAATGCATGACCAACAAATCCAAGCGCTGATGAATCAGCAAGGCGAACCAAGTCATCGTAACCAGGTTAATCAGGAAGATGAGGACACAAATGCGAATGAAGCTCATAATGCCAATAATCCTCCCGTCAATGCAGGGGGTGGTAACGAGAATTCTAGCGAAAACACAGGTGAAAGCTTGAAGATTAAAAACCTCGAGAGCAAAATCAATACATTGATTTCCGCTCAAGAGATGAAGAAGACGGGCATTCCTTGTCCATACCCAAGAGAATGGGAATCAATCCCATATCCGTCGAAGTTCAATCTAATTAACTTTTCGCCGTTCGATGGGAAGGGTTCACCCGCTCAGCATTTGATTTACTTCAAATCACACCTAGGGGTTATCTCTGGTAATGAGCCTCTGATGGTACGGTCCTTCGTTAGCACTCTTCGTGGATCCGCCTTCGATTGGTATCGCCGCCTCAAGCCAGGAAGTGTGAATAGCTGGGACGACATGGAGACTAAATTCCTCACCAACTTCTTCGACGACGACACCGAGATATCCATCGGGTCGTTGCTTGACGAGAAACAAAAAGATGGGGAATTGGTTGATACCTTCGTCAAAAGGTTCCGGAACAAGGCGATGAACTGTCGGGACCCGATCACTGAGGAGTTCATTCTCCAGACTTGCCACAACAACCTCGCATTGGACGTGTTGGAAGCAATGGGGACAGCACCGTCCAAAACATGGAAGGATTTGAAAGTCCGAGGAGAGCAGGCCGAGCGATTCCTCAGAAGGAAGAAGGCGGAAAGAGGCCAACAGGCGATGAATGCTCCGCAACAGAATTTCGTTCCACGAGGGAAAGGTAAGGCACATGCTAATGCAGTTGATGCTAATCAAACTTTCCAATTGCAACCTCAGCAACAGCCGCAGCAACAAGCACCACAACAATCTCGGTCCCAATGGCAACAACGGCCTCAGAAGTAGAAATCTTCGGAGCCAAGATTTCCTAAAGTGTACTCCTTCAAAGATGACGAATTTCTCGGCATCTTTAAGTACCTGTTGGAGAATAACAAAATCCAGCTGCCGGCGATCGTGGATCAGGAAGGGGCTAGCAAAGTGACGGATCCGAAGTATTGCGCATACCATAGAGCGTTCCATCACCCTACAAAGTCATGCTACCATCTCAAGGATAAGATCCAGGCGTTAATTGATGTAGGCGTCATAACCTCGAAGCTACCCAAGAATGTCGGAGAAAATGCAGTATCAATCAGTTTTGGATCAGTGCCCACAGCATGGTTTAAACCAGAACGCATCACCAAAGTAGGAATGAAGATAGTGAATGACGACCCACATGGACAACGCCAAAAAGGACTTGTGCCACGCACAGCTCCAAATGGCGAAATCCTCTAGGTCCATCCTGATCTTATTGAAGACGATCAGTGGGCGACTTCCTCGACCAGAAAGGGTAAAGGTAAGTCCTGTAATGCTACCTCTGCGATCTTCGAAGAGGATGGTAATGAAGCTCCTACCTTCCCGCTCTCCGAAGAAGAACAAGAAGTCTTTGCCACTAGAAGCGGAAATCAGTATCACTTCAACTATCCGTCACCTAGTGATCAGTTAGCTGAGCAGGGGGTGACTAAGCTGGGACCAGCCAAAACTCTCACGGAGCTGGGTGTGATTACGACTCCTAGACCGGTTGAAGAAGTTCAACGACAGCCGGTTAATAAACAGAAAGAAAAAAGGCCCCAGGAGGTTCAGAATCCGAAGCAGTCTCGTTTCAATCGTCCGATTGGAAGAGATAAACCGGAAAGCTCAAACACTCCACACGTCTTCGATATTATGGCTCAACTAGCTAACATTTCAGCACGGATAACATTGTATGAGTTGCTATGCTTGTCTAAAGAAACCAGGGAAGCCTTGCAAGAAGCCTTGGCCAATTCAGAAGTGTTCCTTACTCAGATCAAGCCGGCACCTGAAGGGTCAGAACAGTTAATTCAACACTGCAATATAGCGGCTAAAAACCTTTACTGCATTACCTTCACCAAAGAGGATATGCAGACGAAGAATTCGAACCATGATCGACCCCTATATTTCATTGGGTACATTCGCTCTAGCGAAGTCAACCGAATCCAAGTGGATCCGGGTTCCGCTGTGAGTATTATGCCGCTTCGCTTGATGCATAGCCTCGGCATTCCAGTTAGTAAGTTGGCGTCCACAGGCACTGTTATCTATGGATTCAATACTAGCGGGTCAAGACCCTTGGGTAAGATTCGGATAAAATGTCAAATGGGTGATTTGAAGACGGAAGTCACATGTTATGTGATTGATGCCGAGACTTCATATAACTTACTATTGGGTCGACCTTGGATCCATAGTAACGTTATAATCCCCTCCACTCTCCATCAGTGTTTGAAGTATGTCGACACTGATAATAAGGTTAAGACGGTGGTCGCGGATAAGCAACCATTCAAAGGGTATGAGAATTATTTCATTGATTCTCTCCTTTATGGTAACGAATCCGATACTGAATCATCGGCCCATGGCACGGACAGCGGAGAAGAAGCTGATACCGAAGCCGGACTTGATTACAATGGAGGTTATGTTTTAAACGACATTGTACCCTTTGTAATCAACCTTGACGATGAACAATCGTCAGATGGCAGTTGTAACTGGCAACTTGCCAATAATGAAATAAATAACGATTTGGAGTACTCACTGTCCCTTGATGATGTGATACAAGAATTATATGATAATCCCGATTTATATATGCCGCTTCGATCGTCCTATATAGCAAAGGAACGCCTCCAGCATTCTTTCGGAACAACCCTGGTCATCCCGACCAAAATAGGAGGCGAAAAAGAAGTGATTTACGGTAAAGGAAAAAGCTCTCCATTACCAGATCATTTCTTAAGGGAAGATGAGAATGATGACAAACCTGGTCTGCATTTATCTAAGTATAGTCCGGAAGCGCGCAAGCTCATGGAAAAACAGGGATATGATTTCACATTCGGAGAAGGTTTATACTTCGATCGAGGTCCTCGTATTCCAGCCAAAGCGGCATATGTACCAAAAGGGAAGCCGGATGATTATTATAAATTTAGACGAGGGTTAGGGTATGAATCTTCTTCAGAAGACGAATGCTGCTGGTTAATCAATAACTAATCATCTGAACAATACAAAGATAGGTACCCATCAGATTCCTCAGAATGGGATTCCGATACAAGTCTGGGGGAAGTATTCAAAGCCTTAATGACGAACATGAACACAGCTGATCCGTCCACAATAGAGAACGACGATCAAATGCTAACATGTGAAGATCCATGGGTTCATCACCTGAACATGCAGTATAGTGATAGGTTTGAACAGAGAGAACCCCCCACTGAAGATAAAATAGTCCAAATTAACATGGGCGACGCGGCCAACCCAAAGCCTATATTCATCAGCGATAGTCTTCCCCCAAATGAGAAGGAGGAATTAATTGCTCTCATCAGGGAATATATTGACGTCTTCGCTTGGAACTATGAAGACATGCCAGGGCTCAACCCCAATGTGGCAATGCACCGCCTCGATATCAAGTCGGATGCCAAACCTGTCAAACAACAGCAAAGACGGTTTCATCCACATATTATGGAAGCCATTGAGGCAGAGGTTAAGAAATTGATCAAATCAAGATTCATCCGAGAGGAGCAACATCCAGATTGGCTAGCCAACATTGTTCCAGTCATGAAGAAGAACGGTAAAATCAGGATTTGCATCGACTTCAGGGACCTGAATACGACATGTCCAAAAGATGACTTTCCTCTCCCAATCACGGACGTCATTATCGACAATACGTGCGGATTTGAGACAATGTCTTTTATGGATGGTTTTTCAGGATATAACCAAATCAAGATGCACCCAGATGACGAGAAGCATACAGCATTCAGAACGCCCCTCGGTGTCTTTTGCTACACGGTGATGCCTTTCGGTCTAAAGAATACAGGCACCACGTACCAGCGAGCAATGACTAAGATTTTCCAAGAACATCTTAGGAAAATAGTCGAATGCTACGTTGATGATTTGGTTGTAAAAAGCCGCAACAAAGAAGATCACATCAAGGACTTGAAGACGATGTTCGATCTCATGTGGAGTCATCAATTGAAGATGAACCCCACTAAATCCTTCCTTGGAATGTCCAGTAGAAAATTCCTTGGATTCGTCGTCACCACTAAGGGTATACATATCTATCCTGATAAGGTGAAGGCGATACATGAACTGCAACCCCCTAGAAATCTAAGAGAACTCAGAGGATTACAAGGGCGGTTACCTTACATCCGGCGGTTAATCTCAAATCTTTCTGGGAAGTGCCAACCATTCTCTAAGCTAAACAAGAAAGGTGTGTCATTTATTTGGGACGACGCCTGCTAAAAAGTATTCAAAGATATAAAAACATATCTGACGAATCCTCCTGTTCTCGTTGCACCAAAATCAGGTAGACCGTTCTTGATTTATCTCAAGGCGATGAACCACTCGATAAGTGCCTTACTAGCACAAGACGATGATAATGGTCACGAACAGGCAGTCTATTACCTAAGTCGGACCTTGATAGGCGCCGAGTCTCGATATCCGATGATTGAGAAAGAATGCCTCGCATTGGTATTCGCAATGCAAAAGATGCGGCATTACTTGGTAGGACAGACGATTTACGCCATTTCCAATGTTAATCCAGTACGGGTATTTATGATGCAACCGGCCTCTATGAATTGGCGGTTAGCGAAGTGGGCCCTTCTCTTGTCCCAATATGATTTGCACTTCAAACAGCAGAAGTCGATCAAAGGGCAAGCGATTTGTGATCTTTTGGCGGCAAACCCGACAACGGATACGGCAGAAGTATATGATGACTTGCCGGATAAAACCCACGAGGTTAACACTATATCACACCAACAAGTATGGCAATTATACTTCGATGGTGCTTAGAGGGCAGTTAATAGGGCAATAACCCCCGGATGTTCTAAAGTCTCCTCCGGAGTTGGAGTTGTCTTAGTTTCCTCGGGGATGCATGTGATGCCTCAGGCTTATTCATTGACTAGTCCATATTCTAATAACGTAGCCGAGTACAATGCGCTTCTCATTGGACTCAGTTTCGCCAAGGAGCTGGGGGTCAAATATCTCGAAGTTTTTGGGGATTCTCAATTGATAGTCAACCAAGTCCGTGGAGAGTATGAAGTCAGGAACCAAGACCTGATCCCGTACCACCAGGAGGCCATCAAAATGGCAGATTCTTTTGAAGAATTCTTTATCGAATACATCATACATCCCTTGTCTCCAGAACGCTTATGCAGATGCACTGGCAGCACTAGCGGTATCACTTGCGCAGCCACCCGAAACTGAACTATTAGTCACAGTCAGGACGCATCAACTCTGCATACCCATATACAATATGGATATTGAAGAGGAAGATGACGGAAACATAAGCGCCAAGGAGGTGAATTCAACTCAAATTGGTTCTGAGTCCCGAGATTGGCGTTTTCCTATCATTGACTACGTCCAATATGGTATTTTGCCAGAGGACGTAAAAGAAAGGGAATCAATCCGCCGAAGAGCACCAAAATTCTTCTATAATACCGAGACCCATACATTATACCGTCGAGGGTACGACGGTTTGTTACTCCGATGCCTTTTGAACAAAGAAGCAGAAGAAGTTCTTAAGGAAGCACACGAAGGAGAATGTGGTGCACATCAGCCCGGTCCCAAACTGTATGATCGCATCAGAAGAATGGGGTATTTCTGGCCAACGATGGTTCGTGACGCAATCGAATACGCCCGAGAATGTCATGCCTGTCAAGTACATGCAAATTATATGCACCAACCACCAGAGCGTTTACATACGTCAACCACGTCTTGGCCGTTCGAGACATGGGGTATAGACATTGTCGGTCCTATTTTCCCCCCTTCAGTCAAAAGTGATCGATTCATTCTCGCAATCATGGATTACTTTTCAAAGTGGGCTGAAGCGATTCCGCTTAGAGAAGTAAAGATGAACAACGTCATCAATTTCATCAAACATCATGTCATATACCGACACGGCGTGCCAAGACGGATCATTCATGACAACGGTCCACAGTTCATAAGCAACGCCTTCGTCAGGTTTTGTGACAAGTTCAAAATTTAATATATTTCGTCAACAGCTTATTATCCCGCTGTGAATGGATTAGCTGAGGCATTTAACAAGACGATCATTAAGATCCTGTCAAAGCTTGTGAAGACCAATAAACGAGACTGGGATGATAAACTCGGTGAAGCGCTCTGGGCTTATCGTACCACCATACGCACAACTACAGGAGCTACCCCATATTCATTGGTATACGGATGTGAAGCTGTGCTACCATTGGAAATCCAAATCCCATCCCTTCGGGTCGCTCTCGCAACTGAGATGACGACAGAAGAACAACATCAGAAACGTCTCGAAGAACTCGAAATGTTGGATGAAAAGCGCTTGGAAGCTCAACAACACATTGAGTTTTATCAAGCCACAATATCTAGGGCTTTTAACAAAAGAGTCCGACAGAGAAGCTTCAAGGAAGAAGATCTGGTCCTCGCTGCTCGTCGACCGATAATCCTCAACTTCAAGAAGAAAGGTAAATTTGAACCCAAATGGGAATGACCGTTTGTGATAGACACAGTCTACTCAAACGGTGCATATCACCTGATTACTCAAGAGGGAGTTAGGCAATTAATGCTAATAAATGAGAAGTTTCTGAAAAAGTACTATCCCTAGTACATTCAGGATAACCCATTTACCGGGAAGTTCCTTGAAGAATATTACACTCAATATTCTAGAGGATAACCCAAAATCATTTTCACCACCAAAATCCCCCACTGATCAATTTCAATTGACAGTAAGTTCACCAAAAATGTCTTTCTGGCCCAAACCACCAGCAAATTCCCCTCTTGACTCTTTCCATGAACAAGAGGTCCACTTTCAGTTCAAAGTCCCCTTTCGATAAACGAAAGAACTCCTTTCTTTTTCTCTTTGGTTAAGCCTTCTCATGGTTATAACCGAAGTTGAAATTTCACTTCAATAAACGAAAAAACTCATCTTCAGATTAGATAACCAATCCTATAAAAGGTAACTTTATCTAGATCTTTCAGATTCTCGGAGTGGAGATCACACTTCTAGTTTCTTTTGTGCTGGAAATAGAATATAAAATTCTTCCTTTCCAGAACCAAGGAATAGAATATAAAATTCTTCCTTCCTTGTATTCGGGTTCGCCTTCACCCTAAAAGAAGACCGGGAAATAGAATATAAAATTCTTTCTTTCCCACACTAACCTTTTCCAAGAATTTGTCAATCTAGGATTCATCCTAGGAAGTTTATCCCGAATCCTAAGCAGGGATAAGTCTGCGCCTAACACGCGTTGCCGGTTTAGTCTTTCTCCGTAGAAAAAGACACCAGAGTTCGATTCTGGGGTATCCTATCCTGAAACTTAAGCAGGGATAAGTCTGCGCCTAACCCGCGCTACCGGTTAGTTCTTAACCGTTAAAAAAAACACCCGCCCACATATTCAATATTATGGCAGGTTGTTATTAATAACACCAAAATCTATGCCTTACACGTATGGGGAATTTCATCCCGAATCCTAAGAAAGGATATGCCGACGTCTAATACGCGTCGTCGGTATAGTCTTTTACCGATTGAAAAAACACCAGAATACCAGTTTGGGGTATTTTATCCTGAAGCCTAAGTAGGGATAAGTCAGCATCTAATACATGTTGCCGGGTAGCCTATTCCCGTAACAATGGCGAAGCCTATGTATTCGACATCATAGCACAAAGTCTCAGAGAATTCACTCTCTTAGCACAACGTTACATGCAGAACGGATTTAGACAATCCACATGCTAGCCCGACTCAAACGGTAGTCGGTAAAGGCTTATCAAACCCGTTGAAGGCTGTGAGTTAGCCAAAAATCCCAAAGTCAACGCCTAACACGCGTCGCCGGGTAGTCTATTCCCGTGAGAAAGACGAAGTCTACGTATTCAATATCGTAGCACTAAAAGGGTTAACTCTTTTAGCTTAACGTCACATGCGGAACGGACTTGAACAATCCGCATGCTAGCCCGACTCAAACGGTAGTCGGTAAAGGCTAATCAAACCCGTTGAAGGCTGGGGGTTAGCCAAAAACCCCAAAGTCGACGCCTAACACGCGTCGCCGGATAGTCTATTCCCGTGAGAAAGACGAAGTCTACGTATTCAATATCGTAGCACTAAAAGGGTTAACTCTTTTAGCATAACGTCACATGCGGAACGGACTTTGTACCTTCGTCATCTGAAGGATACTCAAAGACTCCTCTTCTTCACGAAGTCTTCTTCGGAACTGTTCTATCTTGGTCTCACAAGAGGCAATAGAAAGGTCGAGATCGTCAAGTGAAGATGATCTAACAGCAAGGTTGACCCCAACTCGGTCTACCCGATCCCAATGCACCTGAATCTCGAGCTCAGCAAGAACTCGAGTATCGCACTATGTTTGTAAGCGAGTATCCAAATTGGCAGCAATGAATGAAGAGGCACCTACATCCCGTAGCTCACGTAACATCTGAAGCTCGTGCTCCAGGCAATCAAGGTCATCTATTATAGCCTTCGCCAGATCCGGATATCCTGCATCCCTTATTAAATTTATTCTAGGATCAAGGAAAGGCTTGAATTGGTGAAGGAAAAGTTCGCCGTGGAAGAGTTTGCCAATCATAGTATTCACGAAGGAGAAGAAGGAGCGGACTTCTATACAGATGACGATCTTCTCAGGGTCATTGTCTGATAACAACTCCTTTACAAGGACATGAAGCCGAGAAGAAAGCCCTACACAAAAAGGAGAAATCCGTCAAAAGCCTTGACGAGGAAATAAATAACATTTCTCAGTTTCTTAATTTATACCTTCTTCCCCTTGAGTCACTGGGGGTAGTGGAGGTGTAACCGCTGTGTATGTATCAGCTGATGTAGTTGGTCTCACAGCCGGCTCAATAGGATCAGTCTCGACAAAAGCTTCTGTCAAACACAAAACGGAATTCTCAGATACATCACATTATAGCCGCATTAGTCAAAAATTGGCTAGTCCTATAATTAACTTGAGAAGAGACACGTACCTTCAAAAGGACCATCCTCGTGATTCTTGGGGAGGGTAGACTCAGGAAACATATCTTCAGGCATTTGGCCATCAATCTGAGAAGAGCCATACATGAAGTGGAGCATAGGAGTGTCCACGAGCAAGCCTTCCTCGTCAAAATCATCAGTCGAAAAATCTGACACAAGAAAATATAAATGCGAAAGAAGAATAAGGAGACTACGACCAATGTAAATGAGTTACCTCTTATGGGTGTGTTAGCCTCTCTATTCCCAAGATCCACATTTGTCTCCTGCAATTTATCTAAAAGAGCAAGAAGCATAGAGACAATTAGGGGAGGCATGAATCGTTCAACTCCTTTGTGTGCCATCTAAAGGGTACATTGTCAATGGTAGATGTACCTAGATTCGCTGAATCGGGTCCTACATTGATGGTCTCCCTAACGTCGGCAGCTTCTGCAGGCTTTTCTACCTGGTGTGGTAAGTCAGGCTCACCAGAAAATACAAAATCATGAGGAGCAGGATCGGGACTCATCTCGCTTTCTCCACGCTCTCCTATATAGAGATGGAAAAGCATGAGTCTGAAGTTCTGAATGATCAAGAGGATGGTCCATAGGGTAGATATTACCTCTGTCGCTGGCAGGATCATCACCAGCCAAATCCATCTCAGATGCTCGCGGATCTGCACGGGAATCTGCACGTGGCTTGTGGGCCAGTCTCTTCCGCCTAGCAGCTGGGACAACAATCGAATGTCTCGCCTGAGCAAAAAGACGGAATTCTTCTTCCTTGTCAGCCACTGTCCCTAAAACATCAAACAATTGTCAAGATTAATAATTCTGGAAGATAGAAGGAAAGGATAGGTAGTTAACCTCGCTCGGAACAGTCCTCGTAATCTTCAAGATCTCCGCCTGAAGCCTCATCAGCAGAATTGAAGATCTTCTTTCCTTCTTCGTCAATCCGACGAGTCTTGCTCCGCGTCCTCTGTGACCGAGCATTTCCCAAATCACACGAGAATCAGCCTGAGAAGCTTCCTCGGCCACTAGCTCTGCAAT
>NC_033798.1:34856578-34891742 GCF_001876935.1 Asparagus officinalis | reverse complement strand
GACGCGGGTTTCCGACATAAAGCTGATTATAACCAAACTGGTGGGTGAATCGACAGGGTAGATATGGCTCTATAAAACATTAATTTCTCACCCGGAAGGTCAGATAACCCGGCCTAATGTTCACTAGCCAGTTAAAGCAGCCGACATCTAAATGAGTTTGAGTCCCCCTCGGCCTCTCCTCATCAGTCAAACACTCGCCATATTGGCTCAAGAACTGCGGGAAGCAAGTGGAAAATACCCAACACTTGTGGACCTATAGCCGTTTCCAGACTTTAGGGAATCCTCGCCCCTCCCACCTGCCATTCTCAAACAACTATAGTAGGGGAACAGAGCGGTCTACGGTGCTAGGTACTGACATCATATCAGGACGATGAAGGACGAACCAAGCCATCAAATAAGTGTATGGGAGCTCCACCTTAGTAAGAGGAATCCGAGTCGACGGTTCATCTTCTTTCTGTGTGAAAGCACTAGAAATCTGTCGAAGCCCTCGATGAATGTTAGCTACCATCACCGGAAGAAGCGAAAGTTCCTTTTTGTAGGCAAGCTGAACAGCGGGTAGAGCACTTCCAATGGCAAAATGTCACTGGACTGATACGGGACCACGCATTTCTTTAACCAGATAGCGAGGTAACCGGCGAGAAGGGTCATCGGCTGAATCGATGTGGTCGCATGCCATAAGAATGATTTAAACTTGGTCCTTGCAGGAAAGCCACTCTCGGGACTGCTAATGGTATAGGAGTGAGCGTCAATCTTCTTCAGCAGACCATTAACCTCTGAAGGAGTGAGCGTTGCTAGCTCACAAATAGCCTCGCCAGAATTGCTCTCTAGATTTCTGAACAAATAACACGCAAACTGCTTCAGGCTCACATATGACTTAGTCCTCTTCGCTAAAGGCTCAGACTGCACCAAAGCAATATGGTAATGACATGTGAGATCCCATAAAGTCTCATAGCGGTCGGGCATGCAGTCCTTCAGCTGACTCAATTCATGGTTGGAGGGAAAGTACTCCTGATATAGCATCTGACCCATGGGCAAACCAGAAATCTTGTGCATCTCATGGAGAGCCAAGCCCAACTCTCCGTGCAAGTAGAAGCAGAAGCAAGAAATTCGTTACGCGACGGTGTATCCAGCCCCAATACTCCAGGACGCAATCTAATGATATGACTCTTGCTCGAACCAGGAGCCGCCTGATGAGTAATATAGCCACAGTGAACGCTCTCATGCTCCTCCGTCAAGCGCCACAACATCTCCCGTGTCACGGCCTGACGTCTGAGCTCAGTCAATGAGCAGTCTCGAGGAATCTTAGGCAAATACAAAAAGCCACCGTCATCTTTATGAAGCCACTGCTCGGCATCAATAAACACTGTATCAGGATCTCTAACAGAGTCACCGAATAAAAAGTCAGTCTTCTTGAGAGGCTGAACAGAGCTGGTATCCTTCACGAAAGGCGCATCAGTAATCAGCTGTCGAAGAACTCGATGTCCACCTTCCTTCACCACTTGGGCAACCTCTGTCGACGTGCCCGAAGCAAACTGAGGAGTAAGTGGAATAGGTAAAAAATCATCGGAGGTCGAATAATACTCGTCACGTGCCCGTACACTGCATGAGATGAGAACGCTCCAGAAGGATATCCCACTGGAAATAAGCAATTAAGCGTTTGTTAGTCTCAGTTATAAAAGGAAGTTGAACTCATCTTACAAATGAGTAAGATAGAGTCAATGCTTTATAAAGGGTGAGACGATTTGGCTACATTGTGCATTCATAAGATAGGGTATATCAACAATATATCCCTGCCTTATAATGCACAATGCAGCTTCAAAGCGCCCCCTTTACTTATTTTGAGATATGATTTTGACCAAGCAAAACCTATCTTTAAAGCGTCGATCCTCACCAAGGAGAATCAAGGCTCTTCCCAATTGTCTCACCAAGGAGAACAAAACGGGGAAAAGATTAATCTACAAATACGCCAAAAAAGAGCTCACCAACATACGAGGGAAGCACGCCATCAGCCGACGTAGTAGGGGATTGACCTCTCGGGATATGCGACATGATGATCTGCAAAGTAAATCAGAGGATCAGATACAGAAAAAATTTTAGTTAGGGTGACAAACTCTAAACCTAAAATTTTATCCCCTCTTTTTTATAATTAAACCCCTCAGATCTCCAAATTCTACCCCCTGAAATATGAGCTCGAGGCGTCAAATCACAAACCCTAACCCTCATATGCAATCCCACAAATTCATATACTGAATTAAACATGAAATATGCCAAAATTATGGAGGATTTACCTGAGGAAAAGCTCGAGGATTGAAAGAGGCTCGAACCACGTGCTCGAGGGACCTGAGAGAAACTTTATATATGGAGATTTTGAAGGATTTTTCAGTCTAGGATCAAAGGGAAAGGTGGATCTTGGACGAATTTTAGGGTTTGAAGGAGTAAGGATGCACGAGGGAAGAGAAAAATTCAAAAGAGGGAGAAGGGGGGGCCGGCCCTAAAAGAGAGGAAAAGTGGCTCTTTTATAGTGTTGAACCAGCCTTGAACCGGACCAGACCAGGTTGAACCAGACCAGACCAGGATAAATCAGTTCAAATGAGGCTGAACCAGATCAGACCAGGCTGAACCAGACCAGACCAGGCTGAACCAGACCAAACCAGGCTGAACCAGGCTAAACCAGTCCTGAACTAGTCTTGAACCAGGTTGAACCAGTTCTGAACCAGTTTGAACCAGATTTGAACCAAAATTCAAATTAGAGTTGAACCGAGTGTCGAAACGACTTCAAATCGACCGACGGTTCAGTCCCTTATTTATTCATTCCTCTCCCATATATTCGAAAGGGTCGGAGGATTTTTTGAGCCTAATTACTACCTTTTTTTGGTCATTATCAGGCCGGTTCAACTCATTCTTAGTACTTCAATAAGGTATACGAGTATAAACTATTCCCTATTTTTGTTGAGAAGTTTCTGGAGAGTATTTTTCTAAAAATATTCTTAAGGATAACTCAACAACACTCCGAAAAAATATAAGAGTATAAACTACTTCTCAAGACTCCAGCAGACGTACGAGTATAAACTGCGTCAAACGCCGGACAACACGTTGCAAATGAAGACTCAATGCCAACAATCGATGGTCGATTCTATGTTGAAACAACAAACATGAGCTAAAGATTAGAAAATCAGGAATTGACTTCAAGTTCAAAATTCTGACAATGGTCAGACAATAAATGCAGCACCGGAACCCTTGCAGACATTCGACAAAGCACCGAATAGACTGGAGGATTAAAAGAATCAAGAACAGAAGCCATTCCAAGGTCCCGTTACACCGACTGAAGGTTGGGACAATCATATCCAAAGTATTCCAGACTCTTCTATAAAAGAATGAGGCTGAAATACTTTGGAGGGAGTATCTGTAAGCGTATAAAACTGCTTATAGGTCCCTTAACACAGCTCGGCACGGTGATTCGACAAACCAACGAACCATCGGGCGATATATCCAAGCATGATCGTTAAACCACAACACCAAAGCGGATTTACTATCAAATCAGGATCCGGACTGCCAAATCAGTGTCCAGATCAACAATGAAGTGCGAATAAACCGCGAGACCGGAAAAGATGGCAAAAATCAAACACTAGGAGGGTTCGGCCTTGACCGAGCCACCTCTGGGTGGCTCGGTGGCCGAGCCACCACTTGGTGGCTCGGCCAAAGCCGAGCCACCAATTGGTGGCCCGGCCAAAACCGAGCCACCAAATGGTGGCTCGGGGGGCCCGGAGCCACCGCCACCAGATCTGGGCCCAGATCTGAGCCCAGATCTGGTTTGAGGAACCTATAAATAAACCCCTAGGCTCATTGCTTGAAGGACTTGGAACTTTTGAGGTGAAACTCTGCCGGATTGAGAACTGAACTTTGGAGTTTTGGAGCTTTGAAGACTCGGACATTTCAGATCTGGTTCTTGGTGATCATCCATGTCAAACAAGGCAGGAGTTCGAGAGAGATCAGATCTAAGATCCACACGGTCATCCTTCGGATCAAAACTTGGTTTTTGATCCCGAGAAGAGTATCGATTTCGCTTGGTCGATTTCAATTACTTAGGGCTATTATTTCCTTGGTGAAATAATACCCCCGGCTGTTATTTCCTTCGTGAAATAACACCCATCATACCGTGTAGATCCGACCGGATCAAGATCGCGCGGTGATCCACGGATTAACCCCGGCGCAGGCAAAGAACCCACACAAGCAAGAGACCGCAAAACAGGATCTTGCGATTTGTTCGAGAAAAGGAAAGTTGTAATTTTTCTTTTTTCTTTGATTTTGTTGTGACCGGATCTTATAAAAAGACCGGATCTTTTGTAACCGATAAACTGTTGCTTAAGGAAACAATGACTTCAATGAAAACGATTTTCCCAGCGAACAAGCGCCGTGATGGGTGGAACCTCGAGACAAGGTCCGGCTCCAGGATGAGGAACAGAGTCGGAGGTGGAGGAAGTTGTGGTACCCTCAAACTCGTCGTCGAAAATCAAAATGGGCTCAGCCGCACGCTCTTCGGTAGTCGGCACCTCTTCTTGAGCTGTGTAACACAATAACGACACAGGAAAGAGTTAGGCGAGAAATACATGCTCGACTTGTGATACTTTAACCGAACTGCACAAAAATCAGGACAAAAGAGTACCTTCAGCGGCAGCGGCCTCGGCGGCACCCGAAGAGGACGCCTCCTTCCTCTTCTTCGAAGCAACTCTCTTCATCGTTGGCGCCATTCCGATTGCAACGAGAGGAAGCTTGGATTTTCTCCGGAGAAGATGACAAGAAAACTGCGACCTCCCTTGACAAAGAAGGGGGACATTAAATACTCAGAGCCCAGACAGTTGTTCACCGTTTGATTGGACCGTTCAGGGCCAAACAGTCGAGAGTGAAGCCGAACAACTCGGGATCTCGCATGAACGGCCAGGATCTGGTAGTTTCTAGACACGATCTTCAACCAATGGCCCAAATCGAGCGTGGGGAACGGAGAGGCCCACTACGCCGTCTTTAATGCGAAGCGACGTGTCCACGTCATCTTAACTAACGAGCATATTAACACTTAAATTGACACGTGGCCCACTTAAAACGGAGCCCGCCCGCGGGTCGAATTAGTCGTTTAAACTCGTAACGCCCAAGCTCGTCTGACGTTTGAGCTATTTAGGACTCGCATACCACTCCGGAATTCGAGCCAGCCCTAATTTCTCCTGCAGACAAAATTCGCATGCAGATAAAACAAGCCTGCAACTGAAATTCGCTGACAGTTAGAATCCTCCTGCAGCTAGGATTCCCCTGCGACCAAACTCTGACTGGCGCGAATCCATGTTGAACAATGACAAAAACAACAAAAAGTGGAGCGCACACAAAAGAAGTAATGATTAGAAACAAAGGGATAATTTCATTCTTTAAAGGAAATTCTGATACAACGAGGGAATCAAAAGCAAATTACAAAGCTCTCAACCGCAACTCCGCCTCACGAATCTCCCCAGCGTGGCGAAGCTCGAGTCTCCTCAGGATCTCTCGGTGAAGATCTTCCTCAGTGCGTGAAACCAAGTCTTGGACGGTGTGTTTGGCCTCCTTGAGGGCTCTGTCTTTCTCTTCAACAGAACCAGCTACCAGTTGCCGTCGAGACTTGATTTCTTCCAACTCCCTTATCAGCTGTTCTCGATCCTCCTCCTAAGTAGCTAGTGAGGCATGTGCATTAGTAATGACTTGCTTAGTCTTCGCTATCTCCGAGGATAAGCGAGAGAGGTGGGAGTCAGCCTTTTGTTGCTCATGGCTCACTCGTTCGTTCTCGGCCTTGACACGCTCCAACTCTTCCGACAACCTTGCCTCCAAAGACATGGTCTTGTTTAGTCTGCGGTCGCGTTCCTCCAATGCTGCTTGAACCTCGCTGGATGCGAGATGAACGATCTTGGAACTCTTCGCGCGGAGGATTAGCAACTGTTAGATAGCCCGCTCTACCTCTTCCAGACGCTAAAGTACGGTTTAGCCGCGATAGCACCAAGCTTCTTGATCAGGAAAACCATATCATAATCGAGGTCATCCTTGAACTCCTTGAAAGGGCAGCTCTCTTCCAATGCGAGCTTGATACAGTCCGCGAGAGTGTCTTGGAAGTTAGCAAGGGTCTGAGCCACCTTTCTTTTACGCGAATGCTCCAAAGGAGAGAGGGTAGCCTCATCTGTCGCAGACGTCATAGCCAAAGCCTCAATCAAGGGGCCGGTAGTCATGACGGTGGAAGTAGTTGCAGAGGCCGTCAAAATCGAAGCGCCAGCCGACGTCATTGGAATGTCGGCCGCAACACCGGCAATCACCAAGGAAGTGGAAGTGGTCACCAGTCGAGGGGGTGTCTCCCCTCGGATCGGAGACTCCTGCACCGGCGCTCCACCCTCGGCCAACGCTTCTTCAGGAATAGGGATTTCCCTTTGTTGGTCTGGCGCCTCTTCGTGAGCCAATACCTCCTCCTCGCTCGATATCGCCTCATGAATTGAGATGTCGTCGTCCGCCTCTGATTCACCCATCTCTCCGGCCGAATGGCCCGCCCAAAAGGGGGGATCCTCTTTACCAGTAGCTTCATGAGATGGGTCAACTGCGAATACAAGAAGAGGGTTAGTAAATACCCCTCGAGAGGAGCCCTACTGACAGTTCAGTGTGTTTGGGTCAGCGATGCTAGATCCTACCCTTACCTGAGCTGCCAAGCTCCTCTTCATCCTTAGTTCCCTCCTCCTCATCGGAAGGGATGGAAATCACCTTCTCAACCGTACCTACATAAAGTCAACATAAATGTCAGGGGGTGCAGATTTGACATTACACCTGAGAGTACGGCATTAAGGTTTACCTCCTGGTACGGTCGTAGGGGTCGTTAAGGCTCCCGCCTGCGGCCTAACACCAGACTGTGGAGGAGCATCCTCCGTAGTTACCGGGACTATCCCCGGTGCAGCAGGGGAAGGAAGCGAAATAGCCCCAGTCCCAGAAGCTGTCACTCCGGGAATGATCACCTGAACAACATCATCTTGACCTTCCGCCGCTCTAGCAGCCTCAACCGTCTCTTCACAACAGGCCTTCTTGGCCGTCTGCACTCGGGAGCTTTCGGCCGCTGTCTCCCGTTGTCTTTTAGAGAGAAGCGAGCTACTCGGAGATAGGAGGGGCATCCCCATCTATCCAGCTATCGTGCTCCGGGCCTGTTTTAGACATTCTCCCGCTGCCCACCGGTGGGATCCAGCGAAGGGCCAGGGGACGGAGCTTGAGCCTCAGGTGCCCCGGATTCATCTAAACCTACATCAAAGCCCTTGGTGTCTTCAGCGGGATCTTTCGAAAACCACTCTCTAGTAGTTTGGTGGCCCTTCTGCCTCGAAGAGCGAGGAGCTCCCCTTGGATGACGCACGTGTTCCATCAGACAGGAACTCTGGAACCGGATGCCCTCAAGAGTAGTGCTAGCACCCCGATACCACTGGCAATATAGGAGCGTATGGTGCAGATCACGATCCTTTGTAGGTAGCTCGAAATGAGCATGAGTACCACTAGCGTGAGTCCAGAACCATCCCCGAGCACTATCCACTAGCCCTCCTTCGAAGTGTAAGTGGGGATTGATGTTTCCCACGTACAGTTGGTCATACCCGAACTGGCGGGCAAACCTGCAAGGGATGTACGGCTTAAGGTAGCACACAAAACCTATTCGCAGGATGTGATATCTCGGTCGAATGTTCACCAACCATCGAAAAGTGCCACAGGAAAGAACGGTGTGATGGTCCAACGTCGATACGTCCCTAAGTGACTCGCCATATCCTCCTCCGCTGAAGTAGGGGAAGAACCGACGAAAGTTATAATAGCCAAAATGGGAGAGCATCTTCCGCGCGTCGGGGATGTCTTTACACTTCCAAGAGCATCTCTCCAGGCGCTAGACGAATGGAACGAACATGTCTCCTTGAAGAGTCGCTGGGGCGCTCATCAAGCACTCGCAGTGGTAGACAAACCACGCCATTAAGTAAGTGTAGGGTAGCCCCACTCTAGGATTAGGAGTCCTGATGACCTCACCCTCCCCTTCATCGACAGTCAACACACGAAAAAATTAGGCCGTTAATATGAGGAGTCCCCGATGGATGCATGCCACCATCGCCGACACCAACGCGTAGGACTTCCCGTGGGCTAAGCGAACCGCAGGATACACGACCTCCACCGAAAGCGCCTCGAAGGAATGAGTGGGGACCATGCACCTCTTCAACCACAACATGAGGTACCCCGCGAGCAGAGCCTTCCCGGATATAGGGGACTTGGCCTGGTAGTGAAACGAATGGAAGACCGTGCCGAATTTGAATCCGCCCTCATCATGCTCAAGAGTCACGGTAGCTCCCCCTTCGGCCACCCTCCTCTCCACTTCGGTCTGGTCACACTCACCCAGCGGCAGAGTAGGTCTTCCTTTGATGTCATTCTCCGGGAATAAGTAATCGGCCAAATTCTTATGGCTGATCCCCGGAGCCCTCTTCTTCTTGCCTTTGTGGTCTACCGCTCCTAAAGTATTAAGGCATATATGGTAGTGGCAGAGCAATTCCCATAGTGTCTCAACCACCAAGGGGGAGCGGTCTGAAAGTTGGTCAATCTCATCTTGACCAGGGATGTACTCTTCGTAAGGGAAGCTTCCCAAGGGTAACCCTGACACGTCATACATCTTGTGGAGGGTTATGCCGAGTTCGCCATTAGGGGTGAAGAACGTGCCACTATCTGCACAATACAGTTCCAAGATGCTGTGGAACTGAGGAGCATTAATCTTCAAACCATGTCGAGTGGCCCGAATGGCCACGTACAGCTCTGAATCAATCTTCAAACCATGTCGAGTGGCCCGAATGGCCACGTACAGCTCTGAATCCATGAGGTCGGAATTCTCAGCCAAAACGTAGTCAGTAATCTTGGACCATCAGGTGTTGCTACCAGGCGCGGAGTAGATCCACCCCGGGGCTCTGAAGTTCTTTGGGGGAAATCTCCCACTAGCTTGGAAGAAACGATGACGGAAAGTCTCCGTGACCGCTGTCGTCTCCCCAGCGGGAAACTCGTTGAACGATAGGCCAGGACGTAGAGTGTCATATGTTTGCAGGAGCTGTCCACCCCGTACCTGGCCGTGGAGCCCGTAAAGACACCGCAAGTCACCCCGTCTTGAGTTGGGGTCAAATCCCAGTTCATCACTCTTAGGACTGCAAGGGACCGCAACTCGACAATCGAGAACCCTCTCGGCATGCTGGGAAGATAGTAGTGAACCCCGTCCACTACGCAGAGCCACCTGCTCTCCCTGATCAATAGGGCTGAAGGATCGGTCGCGATATCATCAAACAAAAACTGAGGCTTTTTGAGCTCTGTCCTCGCCTCGTCTGTCAACACTGCGTCAGTAGTCAACTCACGCAACGTCAAATGGTGCTTGTCGGTGACTTTCTTTATGAGGCCGTCCAACTTATCGGTAGCAAATAAGGGTACTGGATCCAAGAAAGGGAATCGAAGAGGCGCTGCAATGTAGCTATACTCCGGCAGAGACCATGGCACACCCTTCTGAAAGAGCCTATCAGAAAAAGCCGCTGCCCAGACAGAACCAAAGGATAAGCATGAAATCCGCCCTAGGGGCAAGCCAAAGTGGGCAAAATCACTAGATAAAGATAAATCCACCTGTCAGAAAGCAAAATCTGCTTGACAAAGACGAGATCTGCCTGTACCAGACAAAAGTCGAACTCGCCTGTCAAAAATGAGTTCGCCTTCATAAAGGCCGATTTCGCCTATAAAGACAGATGTCATCCTATACGAATGAATGTAAAATCTGCCTGAAGAAGGCTGACTTTATCCCAAATCAGGGAAACCACCAAAAAAAATTGGCAGAATCCACTGGGGAGGGTGAGCGATACTCATTCTCCCGACCTGACGTCGGTAATCGACGCAAGGTCGCCAGACAAATTTTTTGACTTAACAAAATGCATCTCAGGTATGCTAGTGATCGTACCGACGACGAGGCAATCAGAATAGCATCCAGGACCTCCTCCCTTTGCAACGCATTTCTTAGATTTCGGCGCCATGTCTAAGAGTCGGGGACGAAGCGGGAATTCTTTCTCTTTAGAAAACTTTCACGAAGCGAAATTCTTGAGCACAGTAGCTCTCAAAAGGAGGAGAACAATGCCTATTTAATGGTGGAGATGGTTACGTGGCCATGATCGCTCTCAAGAGGCGAAACACTGGTGGCTAAAAGACGTGGCCACGATCGAAATCGACAGCCCAGATTACTCTCCGTAGTTCGTTCTCTTTTTACGGTTACGAAGGAACCGTCGAAACATGGAACGGGCTGGTCAAAACCCAGGACCCGAACCAAATCTGACGGCTGAATTCGAAAACCACAGCCACGATTCGACATCGAGCGAGGTGCACGAAGCTGACATTATACTGTCAAAATCGCAATTGATGCGACCTGACGAGCTCACGCCGCCTTAGCTGGAAAGCACGAAGCTTCATCGACCAACACATGGTTCACCTCCTGCCAAATCGAATTCTGCCTGAAGAAAGGGCTTCGCCTGCAAAAACATGGCTCAACCCCCCAAATTCAAATTCTGCTTGCGAAAATGAATTTCGCCTGAACGGTCCGACTCGTCCAGAGTTTTGAACCACCAATGGAATGGTCTCACGCAAACCCACACCTCGAACGACTAAGGGTTAGAGCAGAAATCTTAGCATTAAGCCTAAGAGAAACTACTCGACAACTCATCATACTGAGGGGAATAGTATGGCTAGCCCGATTCAAATGGTGATCGGTAAAGGCAAATCAAACCCGTTGATAGCTGAGGGTTTGCTAAAAATCCTAAAGGGAACCAAATGCACTTGCTTCGCTAAAGGCTTCCTTATTCAAAGTATTCCAGACCACACGTAAGCCGATTTAGGTCTGAAAACTTTGAAGGGGGTCTTGTAGACGGTAAAAATTACCTTTGCAGACATACGAGAAATTCGCCTGTGAGTCGGAGTCGTCCGCCGATCTTGAGGGTGGGGGGGAGCTCACCCATGGGCTGGACTCACCAGTACAAACCCAAGCCGCACGGTTGCCCAAATTCGCTCGCGGTTGTTGATCACAGACTCGCCTGTATGATAGCCTCGCCCGCATGAGTCAAGATCACCCAGATTCGTTTGCTTACTCGACTCGCTCGCACGGGTCGAGAGTCGAATTCGTACCCAACAGCTGCTACGCCACGTACGAGGATGTGCCTTCCCACTTCCCACGATGTGAAGGGATGGAGCACAGCGCTCCAAGCCCATCAAGTAGCCGCTCGTAGTACGAGCAACCAGTCAAATCCATGCAGACACCAAATCCGCCTGTGCGCTTACGATTGAAGCTCACCTCGCCTGCATGAGTCAAGAGTTGAATCCGCCTGCAAACGGCAAGCTGACTGGACTTAAATTAAGTACTCGACAGCCGTTATGCTACGTACAGGGATGAGACTTCCCACTTCCCATAAGACGTGAAGGGATGGAGAACAGTACTCCAAACCCATCAAGTAGCCGCTCACAGTACGAGTGACCGGTCACTCACCAGATCTACCTGCAGGAAGCTTGCCTCGCCTGCACGAGTCAAGAACTGAATCCGCCTGCAAACGGCAAGCTGGCTAAACCTACTCGAGTGCTGGACAGCCGCTATCCCACATACAAGGAGGGGCCATCCCACTCCTCGTGACGTGAAGGGAACCCATCAAGCAGCCGCTCACAGTACAAACCCAAGATATGGTCATATCCCATGATTCAAGGAGCGGCCACGCCGTCTCTCCTCTATTTAAGAACCTCTCCTAGCTTCGGAAAAGGGGTTCAGTAGTTCGCTTATAGCTAATTGATTGATTCAATTAGTTAACTGAACCACTAGCTCTCGACTCTTAACAGGGTTGACGACAAGCTATTTGCATAATCTTTGCACTGTAGCATTTTCTCCCAGTTTCGGGTCCTGATCGCCATCAAACTCGGAGACTCGAACTCCATCGAGCCGTGCTTCTACTGTGTACTGATACTTATCAGCAACCTCAGTCGGATAGTCCAAGGGAAGCAGACTCGTTGCGAGAACCGAGCGAAGCGTCCTATAGCTATCGAAAGTCCCCACGTTAAACAAGGAGGGCATTCCCTCTGCTTCTGTTGTAATTTTCGATTCATTAGTTTGTAATAAGTCGTTCTTATAAATACAAACGAAATCCCTATTTTGGGAGATCAGAAATTCACACCTACAAAGTTATCAGTCGGAGGCGACTGATAAGACCATCAGTCGATTGACGAAATCGTCTGGAATTAGCATTTATTTCTACTCAGTCGACTGATCCTCATCAGTCGACCGAAGCAGCTCATCAGTCGATCGATGGACTCCATTAATGGACCGATAAGTTTTTTAGCAAATTTAACGGTCAGCTCATCAGTCGACCGATGAACCTATTAGTCGACCGACAGCTACTTTTTTCTGCTTCCTGATTTTCAAGGATTGTGTTGGTTTGGGGATTTTTCTTTGGTTTTAGGGCTTTTGTTTTAAGAACCTGGAAAGATTTGGTATAAATTTAATGAATGTACACAATATATATGAACATAAGCTAAAAATTAAAAATGTATGAATAATACATTTATATTTAAGGATTAATTATGTGATATTGGAGTGGTTGTATCTACAAGTTGATTGATCAATCAAATACAATAACAAGAATATATCTAAAAGTAATGTTTGAAGATGTGGATGTAAATCCAAGCAAAATATTCTGAAATTTGTGTTTCCCATTAGATTGATGAATTATAGCGGTCATGAAGTTAACCCTTGGAAATAGATTGATAAAAACATGAACTTCCCTGTAGATAAATTTAAATCATAGTTAATTACTTAATTGTATACTCTACATAAGGTAATACTCTATTTGAACGAAAATCAAATTCTACAGATACCATGACATATAACCAAAAGCATCATATTGTTTTGTTTATTTTCACATAAACTTGTACCTGAGGATTCATCCAAAACAAAGTTAGACAAACAATATATTTTCAGTTTTTTCTCTTTCCAACTCATGTGAATATCCCAACCAAAACCATGCTCATTTGCAATGCAATTGAACGATAGGAATCCATTGATCACCTAACCTTGCAATCATGCAATACTTAGCTTGTAATTTTATGAAACACTTAAAAGTTCAAACGGACATAATTATTATATAAAACTATATCTCATTGACTCCACTCTCTCCAAAACACACATTTACATTTTCGAGTAATAACTGACAGGATCTCTAGCAGTGGTTTTTTCATCAGGTTCACCCAAAGAAATCTCACGATCAAACCGTCCAGCTCTCCTTAAAGGTTGGTCAATTGCATTTTGTTTGTTTGTTGCTCCGATAACAAGAACATAACCAAGCTTCTTCTCAGATGTTTTTGGGACTCATCAGAAGACTCAGTGTGATGTTATTCATCCATGCAAGTCATATGTTTTGTTACTATCTGTCGTTCCATCTCCCTTTGTAGGTTTTCTCGCTTGGAAGCAATTGCATCTATCTCATCAATGAATTAGTTTATTCAGAATCACGTACAACAATAATGTGCAAACTTAAAATAAATTGATACTTGAGTCAAAAATAAGGTTCATCTGATATGAATTAAGATTAGGAGCATAACAACTTGCAGATTTCATTATAAAATCAGACAAAGAACAAGCATTCTGCCCTGCTTAAGTAAACTAAGGTAGTGACCTATTCATCATTTTATTAAAATCCCAAGACAGAAGTACTTACAGCTCTAGCACAGGCCTGAGGAAAGGAGCCACCTTTTCTAGACCATCGGGATTTGCCAGTGACTACATGGCAGCAATAGGTATCATGTAAAGGAATACCAGAGCGAACATAGATAATGATATAAGCAGTTTTCTGATGCTGAGAGAAACAAATGGTATAGCTAGATTCTTACAGTAAACATTGTGTGGATCTGGTACCCAGTAAGTTAACCAGCGTGTTGGGTTCCTACTTTGCTGAGTTTGAGCACAAATAGCAGCAGTCCATCTCGAGTCAAATGAAACAAATGCTACAGGCATGATAGCTTTTGTTTCTTTGAGAATTCTCTGACGCTCTGCTACTAACTGAACCAAAAGACAAAAGAAAAGTTCAGAACAAAGATGGAAATTAGTTTTTTCATATGAAAATGCATATATTAAAGGCTCAGGGTTAATCAATATGATGATGTAACTTACTCTCTCATTAACATCCATACATTAATACCCTGTGAAGTACTTATGTCTGAAGTGATGCAGGAAACTTCTTATGATATATATAGGACTTACGTATTTGTCAATTTCCTAGATGCTTTCACTATAGTAGTCAATTGCATCCGTTCTTACACCACAATGCCCAAAAAATTATTTCTGACATACCAAAGAATCAGATGGATCAGTAGTAAGATTAGAAGAACTATCATGGTTAGAGGAAGATCCTCTGGATCATGTCTTTTCTCGATGAAACAGGTTTTAAGTTAAGGAACCTTTATAGTGGGCCTCTGATCTGGATGTCTCTCAAGTTTGAGACGATAATAGTCCATCCAGTTGTGAAGTCGTTCCTTTCTTCTAACAAGTTTGGAAAATTTGTTTGCGTTATAAACAGCCTGAGAAAAAATAAAATAAACAGGGGCTATGAAATAAAATAAAAAATTGAAATAGTTTAAAAGAGGCAACCAGTAAATTATCAATTAAACTATGATGATCTTTTGCATATTTCTATTTATCACCTTTCTGTCATTTGAGTTACTTTGTAACTACATCATTCTTCACGTGTCAGTTGCTGAAATGTTTAAAAGATTAATTTTAATAGCTCGACATAGCTTAAGCTAACTTTGTATTTCTAGGATAAAACAAGTTTTTTTTTGTTAAAAAGATTTCTAGCAAGCATGCATAGACCTTTAATTTACCCAAAAAGGTACTCGCTAAAATGAAGAAATATGACTATATTCTTGTTAAATGTGTTTGATTGGATTAATTGAGAATTGATTTATCATATATGTCATCAAAACCAGTTCAACCAATAGTTTAACACGTTAGAAATAATTATTGACTTAGTTTTCTACATGTTCGATGAAGAAAGGGAATGTTACTAAATAATTCAAGAGCAAAATAACACGTAGGGAATTGTCAATAAGGGAAGAGAAATTTGATATTTATAAACACTATAAGGATAGTAAACTTCTCATGAGAAACATCTATTACCTGGTGGCAAATGTAGTGTTCAGGATGGTTTCGTTGAAAAAACTGATCCACGCTTTCTGATATAGAGTGCCCAGAAACATGTGGGATATTTCTGACAACTACGTTGAAAAAACTGATCCACGCTTTCTGATATAGAGTGCCCAGAAACATGTGGGATATTTCTGACAACTACCTGTAAATAGATAAATGAACAAAGCTGATATAGAGTGCCCAGAAACATGTGGGATATTTCTGACAACTACCTGTAAATAGATAAATGAACAAAGTAAATCATAAATTCGATGTAGTAAGTGACTACTGTAAGTGATTAACTTGTACAAAGGTGCAACATGAGATCAAACTTATGTTTCAACATTTCAAGTCAAATCATAGTAGACATAGTTAGATCAAGGTGAACTTATTTAAACCGTTGGATGACAATCACTCAACAAGTGGCAAACTCTTCATAGTAAAGATATTACTGTTCTCCAATGCGAAAGTTCAAGCAGAACCAATATAGACTTCAATAAACCAGAGACATTCAGAGAGAAGTATATGATTTTACTCATGAGTTACAACCGAATTAAGAAATGGCTCTAGGAGCAAAGAGAGGACCCAACAATTTGATGTTTGCCATGGTTTGAGGGTCAGGGTGTCGAAGAGTGCTTATTGTGTATGTATTTATTAATATTTAGTAAGGAAAGAAAAGTTTGCATCTGATAACCTAACAAGACCTGGTAATCCACAATTTTTTTTTAATACTGAAATTACCAATATATGACATGAATGAGAAGTCCTCGAGAAAATAGCACAGCAAGAAGATGTAGCGAAGGCCATGTGCAACAGATAGATATCACCAGATACGTTAGTATGTCGTTCAAGGACTTGCTAAATGGAAGATTAAGTTCCCTTGTGAATCAGCCGCCACATCTTCATTATGCAGTTGAAATCTTTCAAAAGTAACCTACTTTAACAAAATTCTGATTATGTTTTCTGTTACTTCTGCTTTACTTTTCCCCTTTGTATACGAATCAACTTATCTCTACTTAAAGAAATAGAAAATGTGATGCAATTAACTTAACCAGTACTCACAGTAAATTGAGCAGCACGACGATCTTTAGATGCTAGAAAATGCAATCTCATGAAGGCTATATGTCCATACTCCTTGTAAAGGACGTAGCAAGTCCATATGGTGAACAGGTGAAACCAGAACCTAAATTATAACCAAAATAATTATATTAAGTCCATAGTACTAATTAAACTAGAAATGGAAAGTCCCCGGAAGTCAAACAAATAAACTGGCACATAAAGCAAGTAAGACAGGGATTTAACTTAGAAACTCCGTTTTGATGAACCTTTTTTCTGGTCAAAGTAAGGAAATTATCTGTAAATTTTGATACTCGCCACAGCATGTCACATTGTGAGCAGAATAATAAAAAATCATGAAAGCAAAACAAAGAAGACAATAATTTAAGAGTGGCTATTGTTCTAGATAGAAGTATTTACTTTAGAAAACCAACTTACTGTTGAGAACCCTCCCTAACATTTGAAATTAAGAGCTTATCAATGCCACTGAAAACTATGTATTTGTGAATATTTTTCAATGTCCCATCGTATACATTCACCGGAATAAGAACTAACAGAGCAAGGATTGTCATTGGTACAAAGATCTTCAAGCTGTAAAAGAAAAAATTAAGTTAATACTGCAACTACCGGTACCACCGTTAAAAAAACAAAATACTAATAATAATGTATGTGTTCTTTTGAAGCAAGATGTGCTGCAGAATATATGACAAATGAACTCAGACCATAGACGAAAATATCTAGACAACTGGCGTAATATCTAGATAACTGTCGTCCAACTAAAATATGAATTGACAAGTAACAATTATAAACCTTGACCCTCATCACAACTTCAAAGTTATGGAGTAATGTGCGGGAGGGGCCTCTAATGTTAACTAAAGCAACTCAGGTTCAAATCTCATATAAGACACATTTAAAGCAAATTTTTTTAAAAAAAAATGTTACGTGAGTCCAGGTTTCGATCCGTGAAAAGGAAATTCAAATCAATTTGCATGCATATTAGAGGAAAAATTATAAACCTCAGCCATCATCGAAACTTCTTAGTTCTAGAGTAGCCGAAAGGCCTTCTATGAGACCCAAATAGACTGCCATACTAACCAGACTTTAAATTTAATAGTCATAAAATCATGAGGTAAGCAAATGCATTGTTTTATCTCAGAAATTAACCGTTTTATCGCCGTAAAAGGTACCAATCGGTTGACGTGATACCTCATAATAGATATATACAAATCCATCACAAACCCTGCATGGTCATAAGAATCAGCTACATTTCCCTTTCTTAATATGGAATAAACATAGTCTAATGTCTCCTTTTTCAGTAACAATCTTTAGCAACACTCAATGTGCAGCTCACATTTCCCTTAAGTTGGTGAAATGCAGCATTCATCACTAGCATTACCCAATTGCTTGATTTCCCACCGTATTACTAAATGACTAATTCATATTTCGAACAAGTTGACGAACTACACTGTTAATTAAGATTCTAATATTTAGCTTCATTTCTCACCATCCTTCACGCAAAATGCTCAATTCAACAATGGATTACATTACTCATAGTCAAATTCCGCAAAAAATTAAGGAAAATTCCAGCCAAAATTCTCACTAATTCTTTTCAATACTGAAATCTCGACGAAAATTACACTTATAATCTTTATAAAAAAATCCTTAAAATCGCAAAAATTACCTGAGAATGTAGATCCTCAAAAAGATAACAGAATCGAGCCCCACATGTTGGATCAGGTCATTCTTGCTCATCCTCAGCGCCTCCCGCATCCAATTCAAGAACCTTAAAAAATCCTTAAAATCGCAAACCGCAGCCAGTTTATAGAAATCAAAGTATCTGTTCTTTGATCCTATGCTTCCAACCAACTTTGATGGATGTGACTCAGTGGAACATCCTGAAAAATGAATGAATAGATTATCATAAACATATTTTAGCCAAACATGAAATCCCCTATACATTACAATAAACCATAAACATAATTAAACATTAATATTTAAATTAATAAATCAATCCATAGAAAATTTTCTCATTACCCAAAATTCCATTCAGCACAAACATAAGGGCCAATGCATAGATTGACATATAGGCCATCCTGTTGTACTAACCTGATGAACTTAACCAAGTCATACTTTGTAGGCATATAAAATTGCTTATAGGTCCCTTAGTACAGCTCGGCACAAACCGACGAACCAACGAGGCAACGAGGTTGATGAATCGTACGCGAGCAACGGAATACATCCATTCGCGTGTGGAATCAAGCCAAGTGTTCGAAGAGTCAACGAGTCATCCAACCAAGGGCAGACTCGGACGAGTCACGATCGAATCAAGATCAGTTTCGGACTCGAACTCAGAAGCGGATTTACTGCCAAATCAAGATCAACAAATCAGAGTCTAACAACCGAATCACGGACTAGAACCGAAAAACGGATACAAAGCAAAACGACCGAAACCCAGACGCCTAAGGGGGCTCGACTCAAAGCCACCAGCCCATGGGCCTGGCTCGGTGGTGCCGAGCCACCTTATGGTTGGCTCGGGCCCAGTGCCGGCCACCCAGTACGGTGGCGATCCCAGATCTGTGCAGTGACACAGTTCAGATGAGCCTATAATAGGCCCCCTTTGTTCATTTTTTTTAAAGTTGGAACTTTAAGAGCCGGAAACTCTGCCCGAATTGAAAGATGAGCTTGGCTAGTTTTGAAGACTTGAGACTTGAATATTCAAGATCTAGGTCCCCGGGCAGCATCCACGTCACAAAAGGCCAGGAGTTCCAGCAACGAGGGAGAATCAGATCTGAGATCCATACGACGAGATCATACTCGGCATCAAAGCCTTGGCTCTTTGATCCGATGAACTAAGGACGATTATTTCCCTTGGTGAGATTAATCCTCCACCCCGCCGCTATTATTTCCTTCGCTGAAATAATACCGTCCAAATCGTGTAGATCCGACCGGCATCTAGATCTGCGCGTGCTGGTCCACTGGATTAACCTCGGGGCGATCAGGCAAAGAACCTCACACAATTGCCGAGCCGGACCGCAAAACAGGAGCTCCGTGATTCGCTCTCGAAAGGAAAGTGTGTAATCTTTTTCTTTGATTTTCGTTGTAACCGGATCTAAAAAAGACCGGATCTTTTGTAACCAAAAATCCATTACTTGAGATAACAATGAATTCAATGAAGGTAATTTTCACCGCGAACAATCTGGCGACCACAGTGGGAGCCACCGATCTCGCTGCCGAGATCGTCACGTCGCAGCCGCGGATCTCAATCCCGGTCGAGGAGGAGGTCGAGTATGAATTCGACCAGGCCAAGTTCGAGGAGTACCTTTCATCCTCGTCCGGATCTACCTCCCCCCGCAAGTCCAAGAAGTTCTCGTCCAGGAGAAAAGCTCGTTGGTTCGAAGAAATTCAGAACGCCAACGAAGCTCTCACCCCAGCTGACGCCAAGGTTGCGTCAGGTGAAGTTCCACCGACCTCCAACGAGGTCAAACCTGTTCTTGTCAATGCTTCTACTATTGAGGGCGTTGTGACTCTCTTGAAGAGAGCCCGCCAGAGGCGACGTCAACGCCTTGCGCGGAAATTTGCCAAAGCGATGGAGTCCACGGACGGGGTCCGCTACAACGCGGATCTGAAGAACAGGAGAGGCAAACAGGACGAACGAATGGATCCGGGTCAAACGGAACCGTTCGACACTCGAAGAGAGGATTCACAAACGCCGCGCACTGCTTGCACAAGCAAAAATCCTTGTGCAGAAGGCCGAAGAATTGAAGAAAGAAAGAGTGGCCAAGAAGCCGCCATCAACCCGCCAAGTGTGGAGGCCGAAACAGCCTCTAACCAAAGTTCAACCTCCGGTGAATCAACCAAAGTCATTGGTAATCCCAATAGCTTCTCCGGGAGATCTTGCAGAATCATCCCGAAGGAAAAAGTCAGTCTTGGAGCACCTCGGTCCGATTCCCGACGAGAGAGGCAAAGCTCCTGTTCAAGATCGTTTGGGCCCGATGAAGAAGCCCCGGACAACGCAACATGCTGGGGGTCGCCGTCACCTCCAACATGACAAAGAGACCAGGGCAGTCATGTGCACCAACTTGCGCATTGAAGTCCAGGAGCCCGCCGAGAACTCACGCCCAAAAAGGCATGTTTCGAGGCGCGTGACTTTCGAAAGCCCTAAGAAAGCAATTCCCCCTCAGAAGGAAACATTATCGTCTGATGACGATAGTGTTATACCTGAGAAGTCGTGCCAACACACGATAGGTTACTCCGATCGTCAAGCAGACGAGTTGTACTATCGTGCTGGGGGTACGAATAAAACCAGGAAAAGGAGTCCCCGAGAACAGGAAACTCAGTGTCCCTGTTCCAAACTCATTCGGGCAGTATTATCTGAATGTAGCTGCATCAAGGCGGTCCCCGAACGAGTTTCGGTTTTCGAAAGGCTCAGTACCGAAACGCCGAAAACAAGGCCTAGGCGTTTCCGACGAAGAAGAACGGTGGTTGAAGAGGGAGAATTTCCGAGGGTCACCACCAACATGACCAGCAGAGAGACCGATTCTGAAAGCATCCCGGCCTAGAACCC
Source organism: Asparagus officinalis (assembly GCF_001876935.1). NCBI lineage: Eukaryota > Viridiplantae > Streptophyta > Magnoliopsida > Asparagales > Asparagaceae > Asparagus > Asparagus officinalis. Next base: position 34,870,890 of record NC_033798.1, on the reverse strand, counting down.
GTCTGCAGTCCGGAACTATCAAGCGAACAACCTATGGTAGGGTTCGAACAAGACTCCCTTCAGAGGATGAAGAATCTGATGCCGGCTCCGCGGTTGCATATGATAATACGGTATCCAGCGAGGGACAACCCCGCGAGGCGTTAATGATAAATGCGGAGCAAGTGACCAAAATGCTTGAAGACGCCTTAGCTAAGCAACAGGAAACCTTCAGGTTCGAAATGCAGATGGCCATGCAAAACATGAGAGAAATGCATGACCAACAAATCCAGGCATTGACAAACCAGCAAGGCGAACCAAGTCGTCGTAACCAGGTTAATTGAAGATTAAAAATCTCGAGAGCAAAATCAACACGTTGATTTCCGCTCAAGAAATGAAGAAAACAGGCATTCCTTGTCCATACCCAAGAGAGTGGGAATCAATCCCATATCCGGCGAAGTTCAACCTAATTAACTTCACGCCGTTTAATGGAATGGGTTCGCCCACTCAACATTTGATTTACTTCAAATCACACTTGGGGGTAATCTCCGGCAATGAGCCTCTGATGGTGCGGTCATTCGTCGGCACTCTTCGCGGAGCCGCTTTCGATTGGTATCGCCGCCTCAAGCCAGGAAGCATAAATAGCTGGGACGACATGGAGACCAAATTCCTTGCCAACTTCTTCGACGACGACACAGAGATATCCATTGGAACGTTGCTCGATGAGAAACAGAAAGACGGGGAATTGGTTGACACCTTCGTCAAAAGGTTCCGGAACAAGGCGATGAACTGCCGGGACCCGATCACCGAGGAATTCATCCTCCAGACTTGCCACAACAACCTCGCACTGGACATGTTGGAAGCAATAGGGACAGCACCGTCCAAGACATGGAAGGATCTGAAGGTCCGAGGAGAGCAAGCCGAGCGATTCCTAAAATTTCGTCCCACGGGGGAAAGGTAAGGCACATGCTAATGCAGTTGATGCTAATCAAACTTTCCAATTGCAACCTCAGCAACAGCCGCAACAACAAGCATCACAACAACCTCGGGGACAATGGCAACAACGGCCTCAGAAACAGAAATCCTCAGAGCCGAGGTTTCCTAAAGTGTACTCCTTCAAGGATGACGAGGTCCCCGGCATCTTTAAATACCTGTTGGAAAATAACAAAATCCAGCTGCCGGCGATTGTGGATCAAGAAGGGGCTAATAAAGTGACGGATCTGAAGTATTGCGCATACCATAGAGCGGTCCATCACCCTACCAAGTCGTGCTACCACCTCAAGGATAAAATCCAGCCGTTAATTGATGTAGGCGTCATAACCCCGAAGCCGTCCAAGAATGTCGGAGCAAATGCGGTTTCAATCAGCTTTAGATCGGTGCCGACAACATGGTTCAAACCGGAGCGCATCACCAAAGTAGGGGTGAAGACAGTGAACGATGACCCACATGGACAGCGCCAAAAAGGACTTGTGCCACACACAGCCCCAAACGGGAAATCCTATGGGTTCATCCTGATCTCATCGAAGACGAACAGTGGGCGACTTCCTCGAAAAGAAAGGGCAAAGGCAAGTCCTGCAATGTTACGTCCGCAATCTTCGAGGAGGATGGTGATGAAGCTCCTACCTTCCCGCTCTCCGAAGAAGAACAATAAGTCTTCGCCACTAGAAGCGGAAATGAGTATCACTACAATTATCCACCACCTAGTGAGCAGGGGGTGAATAAACGGGGACCAACCAAAACTCTCACGGAGATGGGGGTGATTACGAGTCCTACACCGGGCGAAGAGGCTCGAAGACAGCCGGGTAAAATCCGGGTAAAGTGTCAAATGGGAGATTTGAAGACAGAAGTCACATGTTATGTGATCGATGCCGGAACTTCATATAACTTACTATTGGGTCAGCCTTGGATCCATAGTAATGTTATAATTCCCTCCACACTCCATCAGTGTTTAAAGTATGTCGACACTGATAATAAGGTTAGGACGGTGGTCGCGGATAAGCAACCATTCAAAGGGTATGAGAATTATTTCACTGATTCTCTCCTTTATGGTAACGAATCCGATACTGAATCATCGGCCCATGGCACGGACAGCGGAGAAGAAGCTGATACCGAAGCCGGATTTGATTACAATGGAGGTTATGTTTTAAACGACATTGTACCCTTTGTAATCAACCTTGACGATGAACAAACGTCAGAGGGCAGTTGTAACTGGCAACTTACCAATAATGAAATAAATAACGATTTAGAGTACTCCCTGTCTCTTGATGATGTGATAAAAGAATTGTACGATAATCCTGATTTGTATATGCCGCTTCGATCGTCCTATATAACAAAGGAACGCCTCCAGCATTCTTTCGGAACAACCATGATCATCCCGAACAAGATAGGAGGTGCAAAAGAAGTAATTTATTCTTCAGAAGACGAATGCTGCTGGTTAATTAATGACCAATCATTTAAGCAATATAAAAATGGAAATTCGCCAGATGCCTCAGAATGGGATTCCGATACCAGTCTGGGGGAAGCTTTCAAAGCCCTAATGGCGAACATGGCTACAGCTGATCCGTCCACAATGGAAGACGACGATTAAATGCTAACGTGGGAAGACCCGTGGGTTCATCACTTGAACATGCAGTATGGTGATAGGTTCGAATAGAGGGAACCCCCCACTGAAGATAAAATAGTCCAAATTAACATGGGTGACGAGGCCAACCCAAAACCTATATTCATCAGTGATAGTCTTCCCCCAAATGAGAAGGAGGAGTTAATTGCTCTCATCAGGGAGTATATTGACGTCTACGCTTGGAACTATGAAGATATGCCAGGGCTCGACCCCAATGTGGCCATGCACCGCCTCGATCTCAAGCCGGATACCAAACCTGTCAAGCAACAACAAAGACGGTTTCGTCCGCAGATTATGGAAGCCATTGAGGCAGAGGTTAAGAAATTGATCGAATCAGGATTTATCCGAGAGGAGCAACATCCAGATTGGCTAGCTAATATCGTTCCAGTCATGAAGAAAAACGGTAAAATTAGAATTTGCATTGACTTCAGGGACCTGAATACGGCATGTCCAAAAGACGATTTACTTCTACCAATCACGGATGTTATTATCGACAATACATGTGGATTTGAGAGAATGTCTTTCATGGATGGTTTTCCAGGATATAACCAAATCAAGATGCACCCAGATGACGAGAAGCATACAACGTTCAGAACGCCCCTCGGTGTCTTTTTCTACACGGTAATGCCTTTCAGTCTAAAGAATGCAGGCGCCACATACCAGCGAGCGATGACTAAGATTTTCCAAGAACATCTCAGGAAAACAGTCGAATGCTACGTCGATGATTTGGTTGTGAAAAGTCGCAACAAAGAAGATCACATCAAGGACCTGAAGACGATGTTCGATGGTTGTGAAAAGTCGCAACAAAGAAGATCACATCAAGGACCTGAAGACGATGTTCGATCTCATGCGGAACCATCAGTTGAAGATGAACCCTACTAAATCCTTCCTTGGAATGTCCAGTGGAAAATTTCTTGGATTCGTCGTCACCACTAAGGGTATACATATCGATCCTGACAAAGTAAAGGCGATACACGAACTGTAACCTCCTAGAAATCTGAGAGAGCTCAGAGGATTGCAAGGGCGGCTAGCTTACATCCGACGGTTCATCTCAAACCTTTCTGGGAAGTGCCAACCATTCTCTAAGCTAAACAAGAAAGGGGTTTCATTCATTTGGGATGATGCCTGCCAAAAAGCATTCGAAGATATCAAAACTTATCTGGCGAATCCTCCTGTTCTCGTTGCACCGAAATCAGGTAAACCGTTCTTGATTTACATCAAGGCGATGAACCACTCGATAAGTGCTTTACTAGCACAAGACGACGATAACGGTCACGAACAGGCAGTTTATTACCTAAGTCGGACCTTGGATATCCTATGATCGAGAAAGAATGCCTCGCATTGGTATTCGCGATGCAAAAGATGCGGCATTACTTGGTTGGACAGACGATTTACGTCATTTCCAATGTTAATCCAGTACGGGTGTTTATAACGCAACCAGCCTCTATGAATTGGCAGTTAGCGAAATGGGCTCTTTTCTTGTCCCAATATGATCTGCACTTCAAACAACAGAAGTCGATCAAAGGACAAGCAATTTGTGATCTTCTGGTGGCAAACCCGACCACAAATACGGAAGAAGTATATGATGATTTGCCGGATGAAACCCACGAGGTTAACATTACGTCGCACCAACAAGTATGGCAATTATATTTCGATGATGCTTCGAGGGCAGTTAGTAGGGTAATAACCCCGGGAGGATCTACAGTTTCCTCCGGGGTTGGGGTTGTCCTAATCTCCCCGGGGAAGCATGTGATGCCTCGAGCTTATTCGTTGACTAGTCCGTACTCCAATAATGTAGCCGAATACAATGCGCTTCTTATTGGACTCAGTTTCGCTAAGGAGCTGGGGGTCGAATATCTCGAAGCCTTTGGGGATTCTCAATTAATAGTCAACCAAGTCCGTGGAGAGTATGAAGTCAATAACCAAGACCTGATTCCGTACCACCAGGAGACCATCAAAATGACAGAATCTTTTGAAGAATTCTTCATTGAATACATCCCCCGTCTCCAGAACGCTTATGCGGAAGCACTGGCAGCACTAGCGGTTTCACTTGCGCAGCCTCCCGAAACAGAGCTGTTAGTCACAGTAAGGACGCATCAGCTCTGCATACCCATATACGATATGGATATTGAAGAGGAAGACTATGGAAACATAAACGCCAAGGAGGTGAATTCAACTCAAATTGGGTCTGAGTCCCGAGATTGGCGTTTTCCCATCATTGACTACGTCCAGTATGGTATTTTACCAGAGGACATAAAAGAAAGGGAATCAATTCGTCGAAGAGCACCAAAGTTCTTCTATAACACCGAGACCCATACGTTATACCGTAGAGGGTATGATGGTTTGTTACTCCGATGTCTTTCGAACAAAGAAGCAGAAGAAGTTCTTAAGGAAGCACACGAAGGAGAATGTGGTGCGCATCAACCTGGTCCCAAACTATATGATCACATCAGGAGAATGGGATATTTTTGGCCAACAATGGTTCGTGACGCAATCGAATACGCTCGAGAGTGTCATGCTTGTCAAATACATGCAAATTATATTCATCAACCGCCAGAGCAGTTGCACACGTCAACCACGTCTTGGCCGTTCGAGACATAGGGTATGGACATTGTCGGTCCTATTTTTCCCCCTTCATCCAAAGGCGATCGATTCATCTTCGCAATCACAGATTATTTCTCAAAGTGGGCTGAAGCGATTCCGCTTAGAGAAGTGAAGACGAACAACGTCATCAATTTCATTAAACATCATGTCATATACCGACACGGCGTGCCAAGACGGATCATTCATGACAACGGTCCATAGTTCATAAGCAATGCCTTCGTCAGATTCTGCGACAAGTTCAAAATCGAAGATGTTTCGTCGACAGCTTACTACCCCGCCGCGAATGGATTAGCGGAGGCGTTTAACAAGACGATCATCAAGATCTTGTCAAAGCTCGTGAAGACCAATAAACGAGACTGGGACGATAAACTCGGTGAAGCACTCTGGGCTTATCGCACCACCATACGCACGCCTACGGGAGCTACCCCGTATTCGCTGGTATACGGATGTGAAGCTGTGCTACCGCTGGAAATTCAGATTCCGTCCCTTCGGATCGCCCTCGCAACGGAGATGACGACGGAGGAACAACATCAGAAGCGTCTCGAAGAGCTCGAGAGGCTGGATGAAAAGCGTTTGGAGGCTCAACAACACATCGAGTTTTACCAAGCCAGGATGTCAAGGGCTTTTAACAAAAGAGTCCGACAGAGAAGCTTCAAGGAAGGAGATCTGGTCCTCGCTGCTCGCCGACCAATAATTCTCACCTCCAAGAAGAAAGGTAAATTCGAACCCAAATGGGAAGGACCGTTTGTAATAGACACAGTCTATTCAAACGGCGCATATCGCCTGATTACTCAAGAGGGCGCCAGGCAATTAATGCCAATAAATGGGAAGTTCCTGAAAAAGTACTATCCCTAGTACATTCAGGATAACTCATTTACCGGGAAGTTCCTCGAAGAATATTACACTTAATATTCTAGAGGATAACCCAAAATCTTTCTTTTTACCACCAAAATCCCTCACTGATCAATTTCAACTGACAGTGAGTCCACCAAAAGTGTCCTTCTGGTCCTCTTGACTCTTTCCATGAACAAGAAGTCCACTTTCATTTCAGAGTCCCCTTTCGATAAACAAAAGAACTCCCTTCTTCTTCTCTTTGGTTAAGCCCTCCCATAGCTATAACCGAGGTTGAAGTTTCACTTCGATAAACGAAGAACTATGTTTTTAGTTTAGATAACCAATCCTATAAAAAGCAAGTTTATCTAGATTTTCCAGATTCTAGGAGTAGAAATCCCACTCTTAGTTTCTTTTGCACTGGAAATAGAATATAAAATTCTTCCTTTCCAGAATCAAGGAATAGAATATAAAATTCTTCCTTCCTTGTTATTCGGGTTTGCCTTCACCCTAAAAGAAGACCGGGAAATAGAATATGCAATTCTTCCTTTCCCGCACCGCTCTTTCCAAAATTTGTCAATTTAGGATTCATCCTAGGAAGTTTATCCCGAATCCTAAGCAGGGATAAGTCTGCGCCTAACACGCGCTGCCGGTTTAGTCTTTTTCCGCACAAAAAGACACCAGAGTCTGATTCTGGGGTATTTTATCCTGAAACCTAAGCAAGGATAAGTCTGCGCTTAACCCGCGCTGCCGGTTAGTTCTTAACCGTTAAAAAGAACACCCGTCCACATATTCAACATTGTGGCAGGTCGTCATTAATAACACCAAAATCCATGCCTTACACGCATGGGGAATTTCATCCTGAATCCTAAGAAAGGATATGCCGACGCCTAACACGCGTCGCCGGTTTAGTCTTTCGCCGTAGAAAAAAACACCAGATAATCAAATCCGTTAAAGGCTGGGGGTTAGCCAAAAATCCTAAAGTCAACACCTAACACGTGTCGCCGGGTAGCATATTCCCGTAACAATGGCGAAGTCTATGTATTCAATATCATAGCATAAAGTCTCAGAGAATTTACTCTCTTAGCACAACGTTACATGCGGAACGGATTTAGATAATCCGCATGCTAGCCCGACTCAAACGGTAGTCGGTAAAGGCTTATCAAACTCGTTGAGGGCTGGGGGTTTGCCAAAAATCCTAAAAGAATTATGGTCAATCATTTAAAACGGAATGAGGAATCATAATAAAGATAAAGACAAAAACCAGTTCCACTAAAAAGATCAAAAGTCAAAACATTCAGCAAATAAAATCATACATCCAGCGCATGACCAAAAATCTGCTGATTCTTAGACAGCTTCTCATCATAAGCTTCCCTCAGCTCAGCTCTGATGGACTCCTCGTCGGTGGCTAATGTCTTCGCAGCAACCTCCTCCGTCTCGGTCAGCTTCTGCTTCAAAGATTTTAATTCCTCAGATAAAACAGTATGGGCTTGCTGATCCCGTATCTTCGTCATCTGAAGAATACTCAAAGTCTCCTCTTTCTCATGGAGCTCTCTTCGGAGCTGGTCTATCTGGGTCTCACAAGAGGCAATAGAAGAGTCAAGCTCAGTGAGTGAAGACGATCTAGCAGCAAGGTGGTCCTCAACTCGATCCACTCGATCCCGTTGCATCTGAATCTCGAGCTCAGCAAAAAGCTGAGTATCGCGCCATGTCTGTAAGCGAGTATCAAACTCGGCAGCAATGAATGAAGAGGCACCTGCATCCCGGAGCTCTCGAAACATCCGAAGCTCATGCTTTAGGCAGTCAAGATCATCAATTATAGCCTTCGCCAGATCCGGGTATCCTGCATCCTTTATTGAATTTATCTTAAGATCAAGAAATGGTTTAAACTGCTGAAGAAAAAATCCACCGTGGAAGAGCTTGCCAATCATAGCATTCACGAAGGAGAAGAAAGAGCGGACTTCTATGCAAATGATGATCTTCTCAGGGTCATCGTCTGATAATAACTCCCTCACAAGGACATGAAGCCGAGAAGAAAGCCCTACGCAAAAAAAAAGGACTGTCAAAAGCCTTAAAAGAAGAAATAAATGACATTTCTCAGTTGCCCAATCTATACCGTCTTCCCCTTGAGTCACTGGGGGTGGTGAAGGTGTAACGGCTGGGGGTGTATCAACTGGTGTAGTTGGTCCCACAGCCGGCTCAACAGGATCAGTCTCGACAAAAGCTCCTGTCAAATACAAAATAGAATTTTCAGATGCATCATATTATAGTTGCATTAGTCAAAAATTGACTGGTCCTATAATTAACTTGAGAAGAGCTACGTACCTTCAGAAAAACCATCCTCAGGATTCTTAGGGAGCGTAGACTCAGGAAATACATCTCCAGGCAACTGGTCATCAATTTGAGGAGAGCCATACATAAAGTGGAGCATAGGAGTGTCCACAAGCAAGCCTTCCTCGTCAAAATCATCAGTCGAGAAATCTGACACAAGAGAATATAAATACGAAAGGAGAATAAAGAGACTACGACCAATAGAAATGAGTTACCTCTTATGGGTGCGTCAGCCTCTCTATTCCCAAGATCCACGTTTGCCTCCTGCAAATTATCTAAAAGAGCAAGAAGCATAGAGACAATTAGGGAATGCACAAATTCCAAATCATTCAACTCCTTTGTGTATTGTTAATGGTAGATGTACCTGGATTCATCGAACCGGGTCCTACATTGACGGTCTCCCTAATGTCACCAGCTTCTGCAGGCCTTTCTACCTGGTGCGGTGAGTCGGGCTCACCAAAAGACGTAAAATCATGAAAAACAGGATCAGGACTCATCTCTCTCTCCCCATGTTCTCCTATATAGAGATGGAAAAGCATGAGTCAAAGTTCTGAATGATCAAGAGGTTGGTCTATAGGGTAGATGTTACCTCCATCACTAGCAGGATCGTCACCGGCCAAATCCATATCCGATGACCAGACCTGGTTTGAACCAGAATTCAAATTGAAGCTGGATCGAGCATAGAAACAACTTCAAATCGACCGAGGGTTCAGTCCTTGGTTTATTCTTGCCTCTCCCACATATTCGGAAGGATCAGAAGATTTTTTGAGCCTAATTACTGCCTTTTTTGGCTTATTATCAAGCCGGTTCAGCTCATTTGGGCATAGAAATTACTCCAATAAGGTATATGAGTATAAATTGTTCCCTATTTTTGGTTGAGAAGTTCCTGGAGAATACTCCAATAAGGTATATGAGTATAAATTGTTCCCTATTTTTGGTTGAGAAGTTCCTGGAGAATATTTTTTATAAATATTCTTAAGGATAACTCAACAACACTACGCCGGACAACGCGTTGCAAATAAAGACTCAACGCCAACAATCGATGGTCAGTTCTATGTTGAACCAACATACACGAGCTAAAGATTAGAAAATCAGGAATCGACTTCAAGTTTAAAATTCCGACAATGGTCAGACAATAAATGCAGCACCGGAACTCTTACAGATATTCGACAAAGCACCGAATAGCCTGGAGGATTGAAGGAATCAAGAACAGAAGCCATTCCAAGGTCCCGTTACACCGACTGAAGGTTGGGACAATCATATCCAAAGTATTCCAGACTCTTCTATAAAAGAACGAGGCTGAAATACTTTGGAGGGGGTATCTGTAGGCGTATAAAATTACTTATAGGTCCCTTAGTACAGCTCGGCACAAACCGACGAACCAACGAGGCAACGAGGTTGACGAATCGCACGCGAGCAACGGAATACATCCATTCGCGTGTGGAATCAAGCCAAGTGTTCAAAGAGTCAATGAGTCATCCAACCAAGGGTAGACTCGGACGAGTCACGATCGAATCAAGATTAGTTTCGGACTCGAACTCAGAAGTGGATTTACTGCCAAATCAGATCAACAAATCAGAGTCTAAGTCAACCGAATCACGGATAGAACCGAAAAATGGAAACCCCGAGTCTCCTTTCCGGCCGAAGATAGAATATAAAATTCTTCCTCTTCAGCACCGGCCCAGATCTGTGCGCGGGCACAGTTCAGAGAGCCTATAAATAGGCCCCCCTTGGTTCATTTTCAAAGGTTGGAACTTGGAGAGCCGAAACTCTGCCGAATTGAAGATTGAGCTTGGAGTTTTGAAGACTTGAGGACTTGAATATTCAGATCTAGTTCCCGGCGAGCATCCACGTCACAAAAGGCAGGAGTTCGAGAGGGAGAGATCAGATCTGAGATCTACACGAGATCATACTAGGATCAAAGCTTGGCCTTTGATCCCGAGAACTAAGGGCGATTATTTCCTTGGTGAATTAATCCCCCCCGGCTATTATTTCCTTCGTGAAATAATACCCGTTAAATCGTGTAGATCCGACCGGATCTAGATCGCGCGGTGGTCCACGGATTAACCCCGGCGTCGGCAAAGAACCCACACAAGCGAGCGACCGCAAAACAGGAGCTCGTGATTCGTTCGAAAGGAAAGTTGTAATCTTTTTCTTTTTCTTTGATTTCGTTGTAACCGGATCTAAAAAAGACCGGATCTTTTGTAACCAAAAAGTAATTACTTGAGATAACAATGAATTCAATGAAGGCAATTTTCACTGCGAACATACCTGTCCTCAAAATAATACTGCAAACCAAAAGAAAGTCATTGATGAATCATCAAAACTCTCACCAAAAAGAAAAAGCTCAAGTTCTTGAATTTTACATGGTCTTGGACGATCATCTTTCCTTATGAAATCTAGTAGTAGGCAATCTTCATTGTTTATTCTTTTAAGAACATTGAGAATCTGGCCATGTCATAAAACAGATACAAATAAATTTGGGCTACTAAAAGAAATAAATTAGAATAACAATTTAGTAAAATTAGCTACCTTCACTACCACATAAATGATCTATTGCAACAGTTAAGGCGCAACGGTTTTAACTGTTGCGTTAGAGATCTATCGTAACGGTTTTCAGTGTCTAATACAACATTTAATAGAAAACCGTTGCCATAGACTTAATAATTGTTTCTGGGCTTAATAATTGTTAGTGGCCTTTGAGCTTTAGTAAAGCCCATGGTTTGACCCGCACCGCTTATACCCACCGCTTAAAGGAAATCTCTCTCTCTCAAATCCCTAAAATCGCCGCCATGGCCTAAAATTCGTCTCTGAATTCGTCTCTCTCTCTCAAAAAATTCCGCCATGGCCTAAAATCGGCGATCTCATCATTGATTTCGTCGCTGTGTTCATCGTGGATCTCATCTCCTATCTCCTCTCCGATATCATCTCCTACTCTCGTTGGTCTCGTCGCCGTTTTTAGTCAGCGCCGGAGTCCATCTTCTTCATTATTCGTCTCTCTCTCTCTCTCGTTGCTCCAGAAATCGAGCCCAGTCCTCGCCGGAGCTTTCTAGGGTTTCAGCTGGTAAGATTTCTGGGGTGTGGTTCGAAGTTGCAGGTCGCTGTAACATTTACATCCGTGGATTGGTAAGATTTCTGGGGGATCTTTAATTTTTGGCATTCACATGTTACTTCTGGTCTGTATTACGTAATTCTTCGATCAAATACTAAAGCATCCACTCAATATATTAAGACTATTTGCTGCGAGGTTTCGCCCGTGAAATTTTTGGAACGCAGAACTGTGTGTTCTCGCAAATCCAGGACGACAGATGAAATTTAATGGTAGGAAGTAAGTTAGTATTTAACATTTTGTTGTAGTAGGAAGCATAAGTGCTAATATTTATTTGCTATGCTTGAACCATACGGCTGAACTGATATGAAATGTTTATATGCAATTTTAACCGCTAAATTTGTCTCGCTCGCTAAGCACCTGCAAAATTGTAAAATTGAAGCCACAACATAATTGTTTTTTTTTGGGAATAGAATGGTGAAAACTAACTCAAGAATTTTCATTGCACACTTGATGGTGCATTTCTTTACTGTTGAGAAACATCGGCATAGCGCGCATGAAGGAACCCTGTTCCTGAAGGATTGCTGTGGAGAAATGTGAAAAAATGCTGTACTGCACTCTTATGACTAATCTTATTTCACTTTTCCCTCTTTGTTTCATTTTGTGAGTCAATACAGCAAAATGTCATACTGTTTCGCAGTGGAAAAACTGTTGTCTTTTCATTGAGATGATTGTCATCTGGGTTTACAAAGATCACCCGGTCTTTTTTAGATCCGGTTTACAACTAAATCAAGAAATAAAGAAAATTACACTTTCCTCTTGTGAACAAATCACAGTCGAGCTCCTGTTTTGGCGATCGCTCGCTTAGTGGGTTCTTTGCCTGGCGCCGGGGGTTATCCGTGGACCCACGCGGCGCGATCTAGATCCGGTCGGGATCTACATGATTATGCGGGTATTATTCACGAAGGGAATAATAGCCGAGAGGGATTATCCACCAAGGGAATAATCGCTCAGATCTCGGATCTAAGACCAAGCTTAAGATCTGGAGTGTAGGTCTCGTGTAGATGCTCAGAGCTGCTTCTTCTTCCTCTCGAGATCCCTGCCTTTTTCTGACGTGAGGTCGCCGAGGATCAGATCTGAATTGCAAGTCTTCTGTCTTCAAAAGGCTCCGAGTTCACTCTTCAATCCGGCAAGAGTTTCGGCTCTTGAAAGGGTCACCTCTGAAAAATGACATCTCTAGGCCTATTATAGGCTCTCAGGACAGTGGCTCAAAAGGGAATTGTTCGGCCACCTCCTGGCCACCCTGTCGGCCACCTCTGGGTGGCCGGCACTGTGCCGAGCCACCCAGTAGGTGCTTCGCTCACTGCGAGCACCCCGAGGTGGCTCGGCCACCCGGGCACCCCGCAGTGGCTCGCATTGGCCGAGCCACCTGGGTGGCTCGGCGCTTGGCCGACCCACCCAGCGCCGAGGGGGCTCGGCCGGCCAGAGGGACCACCGGAGGGGGCTCGGCCGCCGAGTCCCACCCGCCCCGAGGTGGCTCGCCTAAGGCCGACCACCCTCGAGTGGCTCGGCTTGGCCGAGACCGCGCGGTGGCATGTTTTCCGACATTTTTCGAGTCGTTTTCGTTGTCCGTGTTGTCCAGTGTTCGGTGGAACCACGTGAGACTCTGATTTGATGATCTGATTTGGGCAGTAGTTGGATTCCTAGATTTGCAGTAAAATCCGCTTCTAAAGTCGAGTCCGAAATTGATTTGATGTCGAATCGTGAATTCGTCCGAGTCGCGCGTCTCGTTGGATGACTCCGTTGATTCCTAAACTCATTAGCTTGATTCTGCAACGACAGGGTGGATTCATTCCGTCGCTTCCGTGGGGCGATTCGTCGAGTCTCGTCGCCCCGTTGGCCGTCGGTTGCTGCCGAGCTATGCTAGGGGAACCTATAAGCATATTTTATATGCTACGATACCCCCTCCAAAGTATTTCAGTCTCTCGTTCTTTTATAGAAAGAGTCTGGGATACTTTGATATGATTGTCGGCCTGACCTCAGTCGCTAATACACGGGACACTCGGAATGGATTCTGTTCCTGACGATCATCAACTTCTCCGAGGCTTTTTCGGTGCTTCTTGTCGAAAGTCTGTAAGAGTTCGGTGCTATAGCATTTTATTAGTCTGACCGTTGTCGAATTTGAACTTTGAAGTCCAGTTCACGATTTAGGCTGACCATGCGATTGTTGGCGTCCGATCCTTTATGCACAATGCGTTGTCCGCGCTAGTTTGTAGTGAGTACCTTAAAAGATATTTATAAACAATATTCCTCAGGCAACTTCTCAAACCAAAAAATAGGAAATCAGTTATACTCATTACCTTATTGAGTATTAAGAAAGCAGTTATACTCGTATACTTTTATGGGATGAGAATATACTGATATCTTCGGAGTATTAAGAAGCAGTTATACTCATATACTTTTGGGAGTATGATTCTTCATTGCACACCGCATTGATAGTGCGGTGGACCTAAGGTGTTACGCGTTTGTCGCGGCGTGACGCTAAGGGTTTTGAACGTCGTGTACGTTGATTTTTTGATCGCAAGGCTTGACTGGCGTTTGACTAAGGGTACGCGTTGTGCCGGCGTTGACTCTTTAAGGTTTCCGAACGTGCGTACGTTGAATTTTTTGATCGGCAACGCGTGCATGCGTTGACCTAGGGTTACGCAGTGTCCGGCGTTACACTTAGGCCTTTGAACGTCGTGACCTGCTCAAGTCAAACGAGACCCAACTAATCCGGACTGATCGCGTCAGTGACTTTGTCGTATTATAGATTTTTGGGCAAAGCCGCAGCCATTAACACCGGGGGTTGATGAGCCTTAGGACTCACTGTTTGAGTCGGGCTAGCATGCGGATTGTTCA
>NC_033798.1:34815328-34855578 GCF_001876935.1 Asparagus officinalis | reverse complement strand
TCCCGACTGCAGACCGGGTTTCTAGGTCGGGAAGCTTTCAGAACCGACTCGAAATCTTCTCGTGGCGATGTCCCTTTGCTGCGTCATGTTGGTGGTGACCCTCGAAATTCTCCGTCTTCAATCACCCTTCTTCTTCGTTGGAAGCGCCTAGGCCTTGGTTTTGCGTTTGCGCATTGAGTCTTTTCAAAAACTGAACTCTTTCGGGAACCGCCTTAATGCAATTGGCATTCCGACAATACGCGCCGAATGAGTTTGGAACAGGGACATTGAATTTTTCCCGTTCTCGGGGACTCCTCTTTCCTGGTTCTATTCGTACCCGCCAGCACGATAGTACAACTCGTCATTTTGACAGTCAGAGTAACCTATCGTGTGTGGGCACGCCTTCTCAGGTACAACACAATCACTATCAGATGATAATGTTTCCATCTGAGGTTGACTTGCCTTCTTTTGGGCTTTCAAAGGTTACCGCCTCAAAACCTGCCTTTTTGGGCGTGAATTTTCGGCGTGATCTTGGACTTCAATGCGGCAAATTGCTGCGCGCAGCTACCTTGAGGTCTTTGTCCATGCTGGAGGTGATGGCGACCTCCAGTATGTTGAGTCGTCCTGGCTTCTTCATCGGGCCCAAACGCTCGTGAATTGAGCTTTGCCTCTCACGTCAGGAATTGGACCCGAGGCGGCTCCAACATTGGTTTCTTCTTGCGGGATGACTCTGCATGATCTCCCGGAGAAGTTATTGGGATTGACGGCGACTTTGGTTGATCTCGCCGGAGTTTGACCTTCTTAGAAGGCTGCACTGGTTGCTTTTTGTCCTGAGTCGCACTTTCAGACTTAGGCTTCCAGACTTATCGTGTTGGTGGTGGTTTCTTCTCCACCTCTTTTTGCAGCTTCTACGCGGCTTCCTGAGCTTGAGCCCGTGCCTGCGGCTGACACTCGCGCGGCGTTTGTGTAATACGCTCCTCGAGCGTCGAACGGTTCGTTTGACGCGGACCCATTCTTTCTTTGGCGGCTTTGGAAGAGTCGCCGTTCATTGGTGGTTTGAGGCTGTTTGCCTCTTCTGTTCTTCAACTCCGCGTGGTAGCGAATCCGTCCGTAGAACTCCATCGCCTCAGCGAATGCCGCGCGAGGCGTTGACGACGCCTCTGGCGGGCTCTCTTGAGAGAGTCACAACGCCCTGAACAGTAGAGGGTTGGCGGAGTTGGGTTGACCTGAATTGGAGGTCGGTGAACTTCAATTTGACGCAACTCGGCGTCAGTTGGGTTGAGAGCTTCGTGGGCTTCCGAGCAGTTCAAACCAACGAGCTTTTCTCCCGGAGAGAACTTCTTGGCACTTGCGGGGGGAGGTTGAATCCGGACGAAGGATGACAAGTACTCCTCCGAACTTCTGCTGGTCGAACTCGTATTCGACCTCCTCCACGACCGGGATCGAGATCCGCGGCTGCGACGCTCGATCTCGCAACGAGATCAGCGGCTCCCACTGTGGTCGCCAGGTTGTTCGCGTGAAAAACCGTAGCTTTCTTCATTAATGAGATAATTGTCATCTTTAGTTACAACTTTTCGAGTTACAAAAGATCCGTCTTTTATAGATCCGGTTACAATAAATCAAAGAAAATAAGAAAAATTACAACTCTCCTCTGTGAACAAATCACGAGCTCCTGTTTTGCGGTCGCTCGCTTTGGTGGGTTCTTTTGCCTGCGCCGGGTTAATCCGTGGACGACCGGCGATCTAGATCCGGTCGGATCTACACGAGTATGCGGGTATTATTCCACGAAGGAATAATAGCTGGGAGGATTAATCACCAAGGGATAATCGCTCGATCTCGAGATCTAAGACCAAGCTAGATCTGGAGTGTAGCCTCGTGTAGATCTCAGATCTGTTCTTTCTTCCTCTCGAGATCCTGCCTTTTCTGACGTGGATGGTCGCCGAGGATCAAGATCTGAATGGTGCAAGTCTTTCTGGTCTTCAAGCTCCGAGTTCACTCTTCAATCCGGCAGAGTTCGGCTCTTTGAAAAGTTTCGACCCCTCAAAAATGAACATTTCTAGGCCTATTTATAGGCTCTCAGGACAGTGCCCGCAAAAAGAGAAACGTCAGCCACCGTCGGCCACTGTCGGCCACCGTCGGCCACTGTCGGCCACCGTCGGCCACTGTCGGCCACCTCGAGGTGGCCGGCACTGGCCGAACCACCTTGGTGGCTCGGCCGGCCACCTTGGTGGCTCGGCAACCGAGCCACCTCTTGGTGGCTCGGTGGTGGCCGAGCCACCTTGGTGGCCGCCGAGCCACCAAGGAGGTGGCTGCGCCTCCAAGCCACCAAATGGTGGCTGCGGAGGTGGCCGAGGCACCCCAAGGTGGCTCGGCCACCGAGCCACTTAGGTGGCTCGGCCGAGCCACTACTTGGTGGCTCGGCCACCGAGCCACCTTGGTGGCTCGGTGAGCGCCGCCTCGGTGACTTGGTTTCCGAGCCTCTCTGGGTGTTTGTTTTTCCGTTGTTTCCGGTTCTTTCCTGTGATTCGGTTGATTGAGACTCTGATTTGTTGATCTGATTTGGCAGTAAGTCGGATTCCTGATTTGGCAGTAAATCGCGCTTCTGAGTTCGGATCCGAAACTGATCTTGATTCGATCGTGATTCGTCGAGTCCGTCTCGGTTGATGACTCGTTGATTCCTTAACTCGTTAGCTTGATTCTGCACGCGGGTGGATTCATTCCGTTGTTCGCGTGCGATTTGTCGATCTCGTCGCCTCGTTGGTTCGTCGGTTTGTGCCGAGCTGAGCTAAGGACCTATAAGCAATTTTATATGCCTACAGTATTGTTTCAAAACATGGTTAAGCTAAAATGTCAAAACTCATATGTTCACATTTTCATGTTTTGGACTATTTTATAAAATGATAATATTTCTCTTTTGGGAGGTCCTTTCTAAAAATCAATTTTTGTAGCATGTGTATTATCATGTCTACAATCATTTTCAAAAGTTTTACGTTTTTTTGAATTTATTTGATATTTTTAAACAGGATTTTAAATTAGAAAAACTACTTACTAAACAGTCAATTTCATATATATGTTTGCCGTCAACCGCCATGCTCGATCGCGCCTTTGATTTACCCTGTGGAGCCAGCAGAGACTTTTGCGGTTGACCGTGATGGTCGACTGTCAAGCTAAAAATTCCCACGGTCGACCGCCACGGTCGACCGCAGATATTTCTGGAAATTTTCTCAGTCTCTAACATGGCTCGCGGTCAACCGTGAGAATTTCACGGTCGACAGCCGTATGCCCAATGGCTCTTTTTATACAGAATCTGAAAAATCTTTTTTTGGGTTTTTGGGAGATTTGGTTGGGGGTTTTGCTGTTGGTTTCTCTTCCTATATAAACCCCTCAAACCCCTTCTACCAGCAACTATCCAAGAAATATTTTAACAAAGTTTTAATAAGGGTTTAAGTTTTTGTTTAAGTTTGTTTTAAGAAGCTTTTAAGCAATTTGAGAGTTTGTTTTGTGAAATCAATTTCACAAGAGCTTGAGGAGATCAACCATTGGTGTTTGACCATCCAATTATTCTTCCTCTCTCTCTTGATCTATAGAGAAGTATTTCTAAACTCTATTTCTAGCTATTTATTGTTTTATTCATAAATTCCCATAAGCTAGATTTTAATTGAGTTTTGTTGATTTGATTTTACTCATTGTTTACACATACCCACATTAAGCTTTTAGTATTTACATACATAGTATATTGGGGTTGTGAGAGATTGTAACAGTGAGTTGTGCTTAATTGATTTCTCGCCTTATATTAGAGAATAAATCAATTTTGTTGTTATATTGTGAGATTGTAAAGTTTTCGGTTAGCTAGAAAACCGAGTGTGTAGTGGAGATTTCCTCGAGGTGAGGAGCGAAGACGTAGGTCGTGGGGACCGAACTCCGTGAATTAAATTGTGATGTGTAACGTTATTCGGGTGAGCATAGAAAATCCGGTTGTGATAGTGGTTTTCTCCCCGGGAGTGGGGAGCAGAGACGTAGGACGGAAGGTCCGAATTTCGTGATCATTTGCTTGTGTTTGCTTTATCTTTGGCGCAATTATTTCTTGTGTTCATATCTTATATCGCCATTGTTCTTTTGCTTATTTATATCACCCACTATATTGTTTCACCCTTGTGTTAGTTTATATATCCTTGCATATATTTCACCACATATCTCATTGCTAGGATATATCCCTTTGTTCATATTGCATATTCTTGCACATAACTCTTTGCATATCTATCTTGCAAGAATATCTTGATAATTTGTTTTAATTGGCATAAAATTAGATTAGTTTAGCATAAGACCCTAATCACCCCCCTCTAGGGTCTAACAGGTAATGTGTTTTCCTTTGTTGATTATCTACTTATAGGTTTTGGAGTTTATATTTAGCGATCAATAATTTGAGATATATGGCATATATATGAGGGTTTCCTTATTTGGATTATTCGCTCGACGTACCCATCTCGTGTTGTGAACTTCTAAATCTTAACTCCTCTAAGTACAAAGTAAATGATATAGGTAGATTATGCATATTATAGGTAGAACATCCATTATATGTGTTAGCCCTTTCCTTGGGGGTAGGCAGAGATGTTCTAGCTAGAGCTCTGACACTGTTGTATTCACCTCTTTTCAGGTAATGGGTTAGAGTTTCGGAGAGCCACAGGTTGATGGGGATTCAACATAGTCACTGTCATTCATAGATAGCTAGTTGGTGCTCCACAGTGGACTATTTGTGATTTTAATTTTCTTTTAGAGATGTATTTTATTTTGGAGGCTGAGTGCATTTGTACTTTTCAGTTGACTCTTATGTATTAGTGATTCGATGTTCTTATTCTAGTTTATTAGATGTATTTTCTTTCTTCAATTGGAACATAATTATAATTATTTTTTTACGTCTTCGCTACATTGTATTCCTCATATTGTCACATTTGATATATCTGCTTGTACAATCACTTCTTATTTTAGACATCTGCTAGAGTGATATTAATGTGATGTTGAAACATGTTTATGCATAGTGTTGGATGCATGGCAGGTTTGACATTTTTGGCTTCACATTGGACTGCAGCCTTATGTAAAACCAGGGGGTCACACCGCCTCATAATAAACACCTTGTTTCCTATTGTCTTATGGTCATAGAGATCCTCAAGCTTCTTCCCAAAAGACTTTGCATTAGTCTCACCTGATACAAGATGAAACACACTAACATCAATCCACATCCGAATATAACCAATCCCCTTCTTGTGTTGTTTCTCCCATTCTTTATCACTCATCTTTTCTGGCTTAGCTTCATCTTCCTCAATATGGTCATGTAAATCTTTACAATACAGAATAACTTCCATCTTAGACGTCCATACTTGCCAATTGGAACCATCTAATTTTATCATTGTGCCAAAACTCTTCATCTTTTCCATCCCAAAGCACGTCTCGATCTAGGGCTCTAATACCACTCGTTAGGAATTTTATGGAAATTAATCTGCGGAATTAAATACTAAACAAATAATTGCACCAATAAAAATACCACACGCAAGCAAACATTAAGATTTAACGTGGTTCGGTAAATCGTTCCTACGTTCACCAATAAAAATACCACACGCAAGCAAACATTAAGATTTAACGTGGTTCGGTAAATCGTTCCTACGTTCACGGGGCAATCCAGATAACAATATTCCACTATCAATCAAGAGTACAATCACTCCAAGTTACACCCAAACTTGAGGATCAAATCACAAAGATAAAATATAGCATTACCTCTAGGGCACCAAAACCCTAAAGCCCGTCTCACCACAAATCTCCAACTCTCGCAAAGAAATCAACATCGTAACCTCGACGGCATCGTCGTTCTGAAGACAACGGTTTTTGAAGACAACCAAGCTATCCGGAATCTCAACTTTTCTCTCCCTTTCTCTTTCTCTCTCTCCCCTTGAAATTGTGTAGCCCTCTACAGTAACCCTTCGGTTACTACTCATCCAAAAAACAAATTACAGGGTGATACTCTTCACGTGCCCCATTCCTTTAATAAAGGAATTTTATTCCTAGGTCCTCCTTTACTTTTCAAATTAAGAATAGGTCTCTCAAATCATTTTCTTAGTAGGATACAACCAATTTGACCAAGTTCTTGTGGGCCTCTATTAGGCTAGAACCACAACAGATGCCATTTTGACGTGAGTCTTATGGCTCTGATACCATAAAGAACTCAAAACATGATTGAATTTTATTTGATTACTGATACTTTACATTCTATAGTATATATAAGATTTACAGGTATATTGAATCAAGTTAAAGGATAAGAGCACATCCTATTCTCCTTGACGACTCAAGCTGAGATTCTTATTGTCTATACCAACTCTAGATTAGGTCCTATCCTCATGCAACCAACCATGATTTGTTCAACCAACGATCTCACCCAATATCTTCAATAGTTAACTCGGAATATTATCGCAAGCGAGCATGACACCTTATAAATGAGCCCGAAATACGCATTTGGGATGGCCACTGTGATCCGCCACTCAATAGCAGGGAGGAAATGACGTAAGTGGTTGGTTTTCTGTTCACAGTTGCGAAGAATACAATAGTTATTAAGCCATGATGCCCATACCTACTTCCTCTGTGTGATAAATCACTAGTACAAGTAAGTGGGATTAAATTTTCTTTGCTAAAATGATCTCCTTATCATTATATATGTTGTTTTGAAACTGGTATAAACTTGTGATAGGTCAGTGTTTTCAAAGTTGTTAGGTAGCGTAGCTCTACAACGGGTGTTACTTCAAGAAATTTCAAAGCTTGTTACTTCAAGAAATTAATAATGCATATGCATGTTCTCCCTGCGGGCTGCCATATTTTCACGGTTTTCGTTTATTAATTATTTACTTTTTTTATTTGCGTGTGTCTTAGCTTGTAGTTTAATGCTCGAGTGTCCTTTGCTGCCACCTCTGACTCACGCCTTGTGCAAATTAATTAGAACTCATATGTTGATAATACATGAAACTGACCCAGGGTAGTTATCTGGTAATAATTGTTAGATCTAAACCAAAACTTGAGATCTAAAACCATATAGCCATGATTAATTCAAAGAGATTAACAAGAATCATAAATGAGTGGAAGCTTATATCTGAATCCATGGATGAACCTTGAGATGAGTTTTTGATCTTCTAACCTTAGGGTTTCTCTAAATCCGAATTTCTCTAGCTAGATGGGGGTGTAGAGAATTAGAGAATGTAACCCTAGGTTAGGGACCATAACCCCTTATTTATAGATGTTGTACTTTTGTAATTTAGCCCCTCAATAAATCACAATTACAACCTGGTATCTGCACATATAACCCCATGATTATATTTAAATACCCATTAACCCAACTTAATTGATCACTTTAGTGGGTTATCCTGAAAGATAACAATACACATTGATCAATCATATATGCCCACAAATAGATTTATTAGATTAAATCCAACAATCTCCCACTTGGGCACCATATGATTCCTTAAACTGTGTATAACCTTATGAGCTCAAAAATTGCTATCACTGAAATGGTATTTCCGAACAATCTCGTCCATTGACTATATCAATATAGGATCAAAGCGGCCTTCGTCACATTTATCGTGGCTCAACCCATCAATGGTCACATATACCAATACAATCAAACGACATAGATCAATCATGGATGTGCAGCATGAAAATTACATGCAATGTGATCAGTACATGTCTATTTTCAACTGGTCCTCCTTAGTGAGGTAAAAACCAAACATAATGTAACAGAGTGTCTTAACTGAATACTTTATTCTGATCAGACAATACAACCAAACATAAAGCACCACAATTACAGACTCTCACTAAAACATAATATCCTCAAATAATACCACACCCATATGAGCAGTATACTCATGAAAGACCTTAGGTGGCAATCCCTTAGTAAGAGGATCAGCTAACATGGAGTTTGTCCCAATGTGCTTTATAGATATTTGTCCACTCTGTACCCTTTCTTTCACAACCAGGAACTTAATGTCAATATGTTTTGACTTAGTTGAGCTCCTGTTGTTATTGGAATACATTACTGCAGATTTATTGTCACAATATAGCCTTAGTGGTCTTTCAACATTTTCCAAAATGCGCAGTCCCGTGACAAAATTTCGCAGCCATATTCCCTGATTGGATGCCTCATAGCAAGCTACAAATTCTGCTGCCATAGTGGAGGAAGCTACTAGTGTTTGTTTGACACTTTTCCATGATATAGCTCCTCCTGCTAACATATAAATGTAGCCTGATGTAGACTTCCTGCTATCTTGGCATCCAGCAAAATCAGAGTCCGAATACCCAATGACCTCTAATTTCTCTGATTTTCTGTATGTGAGCATGTAATCTTTTGTTTTCTGAAGATACCTCATAACCCTTTTGACTGCTATCCAATGATCCATACCAGGGTTGCTTAAGTATCTGCCTAACATCCCAACAATGTACGCAATATCCGGACGCGTACATACCTGAGCATACATTAGACTTCCTACAGCCGAAGCATAAGGAATCTTCTGCATTTCCTGAATTTCAAGGTTACCTTTAGGGCACTGATTGAGACTAAACTTGTCTCCTTTAGCAACAGGGGTGTCACCTGGTCTGCAATCTTGCATGCCAAACCTTTTAAGTACCTTATCGATATAGCTCTTTTGTGATAATCCAAGAATACCCCGAGAGCGATCTCGATGTATCTGGATCCCTAATATAAAAGAGGCGTCCCCAAGATCTTTCATCTCAAAATTCTTTGATAGAAATCTCTTGGTTTCGTGCAACATGCCTATATCATTAGTGGCAAGCAAGATGTCATCGACATACAGAACCAGAAAAATATACTTACTCCCACTGAACTTGTGATATACACAGTCATCAACAATGTTCATCTCAAAACCGAACGAGATAACTATTTGTTGAAACTTATGATACCATTGACGAGGAGCTTGCTTGAGTCCATAGATGGATTTCCTTAATTTGCAAACCATATTCTTTGGATCTCCTGATACAAAGTTTTCTGGTTGCACCATATAAATCATCTCATCAATGTCTCCATTGAGAAATGCAGTCTTAATATCCATCTGATGTAACTCAAGATCATAATGAGCAACAAGTGTCATGATTATTCTGAAAGAGTCTTTCGATGAAACCGGAGAGAAAGTCTTTGTATAATCAATGCCTACCTTTTGAGTATAGCCTTTAGCTACAAGACGTGCATTATACCTCTCCACATTACCGTTTGCATCCCGCTTGGTTTTAAAAATCTATTTACAACCAATTGGTTTTGCACCTTCTGGTAATGGGACAAGTTCCCAAACCTTATTGTCTTGCATAGACTTATACTCTTCATTTATGGCATCAATCCACTGTTGAGAGTTAGAACTTTTCATGGCCTGAGAGAAGTTGATTGGATCATCTTCTAACATTCCACTACTTTCCTCATGTTCTTGGAGAAATACAATATAATCATCCGGAATAGCATTTCTCCTTTCTCTCGTGGATCTCCTTAATGGCACTGGTTCTTGAGGTTGTTGAGTTTGTTCT
Source organism: Asparagus officinalis (assembly GCF_001876935.1). Taxonomy (NCBI): domain Eukaryota; kingdom Viridiplantae; phylum Streptophyta; class Magnoliopsida; order Asparagales; family Asparagaceae; genus Asparagus; species Asparagus officinalis. The sequence continues at coordinate 34,846,038 of NC_033798.1, read as the reverse complement.
TCTGGAACAGGGAGTTGTTCAACATTATCATCTTGAGGTTCCGGATTTACTTCTTGAGCAACAACAGGTATAGGAACCTGAATATTGTCAAAAGTAACTGTATGGATTGGATCTGAAGCCAATTCCTCCTCAAAACTAATGTCTCTAACCTTATTTCTCCCCCCAAACTCAACATCCTCAAAGAATGTTGCTGTTCCCGTCTCAAAAATATTCCTTATAGTGGGATCATAAAACTTATAGCCCCTAGAGCGTTCAGAGTATCCAATAAAGTAGCTGCTAACTGTTTTGGAGTCCAATTTCTTTTCATTTGGCCTATAAGGCCTTGCCTCAGCTGGACATCCCCAAATATGTAAATGCTTTAAACTGGGCTTTCGACCAGTCCAAAGCTCATAAGGTGTTTTAGCAACTGCTTTACTTGGTACTCTATTCAGAATGTAAGCTGCTGTCTTAAGTGCTTCTCCCCAGAGTGACTCTGGTAAAGAAGAATGAGCAATCATACTTCTTACCATATCCTTAAGAGTCCTATTTCGTCTTTCAGCTACACCATTCATGCTAGGTGAACCCGGCATGGTGTACTGTGGGACGATACCGCATTCCTCTAGGTATCTAGCAAATGGTCCTGGACGTTGTTCACCTGAACCATCATATCTACCGTAGTACTCACCACCACGATCAGATCTGACGGTTTTAATTCTTCTGTTGAGTTGATTCTCAACTTCAGCTTTATAGGCTTTGAACATGTCCAGAGACTCAGATTTTTCATGAATAAGATATAGGTGCCCATAACGTGAGTAATCGTCTATGAATGATATAAAATATTGTTGACCATTCCAGGATTCCGTAGGGAATGGCCCACAAATATCCGTATGTATCAATTCTAAGACATCCGAAGATCTGTTGGCACCTAATCTTTTCACTTTGGTCTGTTTTCCCTTGATACATTCAACACATACGTCGAAGTCCGAAAAATCAAGGGAATCCAAAATGCCATCAGACACAAGACGCTCAACTCTACCTTTTGAGATATGACCTAAGCGCTTATGCCATAATGTCGCCGAATTTTCCTTATTTAATTTACGCTTAGTACCACGTGATTCCACATGCAAGGATTCATTATAAGAAGCAATTGTATCGAGCAAATATAGGTTGTCATAAGTACTTAAGTAACCAGTTCCCACAACATTTGAATTAAAAGATAAACTGAATTGATTATTTCCAAATGAACAAGAATAACCTGATTTGTCCAATACAGAAACTGAAATCAAATTCCGTCTAAAAGACGGTACTACAAACGTATCTTTTAAGTCCAAACAAGAACCAGTTCCTAACAACAACCTAAAGTGCCCAACTGCTTCCACATCTACCGATTGTCCGTCGCCCACAAAGATGTGTCTTTCAACATCACTTGGCTTTCGGTAGCTCAGGCAACCCTGCATAGAAACACTTATGTGAGTAGTAGCACCAGAGTCTAACCACCAAGTGTTTCTAGGTACTGAAGCTAAATTAACCTCAGAACAGACCAAAGCAAGGAACGTACCCTTATTATCACGCCAGGCGTGATATTTTGTACAGTCCTTCTTTACATGTCCAGGCTTCTTACAGAAGAAACAACCCTGATTATCCTTATGTTGTTTCTTCTCAACTAGACACTTAGCAGCTTCCTTATCATTCTTCCTTTTCTTGCCCTTATCCTTAGAGGCATAGGCCAAATGAGCACTTTCTGTCTTATCTTGCTTCAACCTGTCTTCTTCTTGCACACAGTATGAAATGAGCTCATTTAGAGTCCATTTCTCCTTTTGACAGTTATAACTGACCTTAAATTGATTAAACTGTGCAGGAAGAGACAACAGAACCAGATGCACTAATAACTCATCACAAAGATCGAGTTTAAGTGCCTTAAGTTTTGAAGCAATATGAGACATTTCCATAATGTACTCCCTGATGTTTCCCTTGCCCTTATACTTCATCGAAATCAAGCGAGCTAAAAGCGTGCTTGTTTTTACCTTATCGTTTTTAGTAAAACGCTTCTCAATTTCGGCAAGGAAATCTTTAGCCTTAGTAATCCCTTCGGATTCTATACCCCTGAAGGCTTCCGGAACACCGTGCTTAATGATCATAAGACTCATGCGATTTGAACGCTCCCACTTCGCTTAATGATCATAAGACTCATGCGATTTGAACGCTCCCACTTCTCATGCCCCTTCTTTGCATCAGGAGTTCTATCCGCATTGAGAGGTTGGGGTTGTTCAGTTCTTAATGCATAGTCAAGATCCATGCAACCAAGAACAATTAATATGTTCTCTTTCCAAACCTTAAAATTTGTCCCATTTAGCATGGGAATTGAGTTGATGTTAGCAGAAATTTTGCAGCAGATGCATTAGCTGAAATAAAACAAAAATGCTCACATCAATAACCATAATCAATAAAATTCAAATAATGACAATCCCCATCCAAGATATCGGGCATAACATTAATATCAAGTCTTTGGACAGTAATATTAACTTGTAAGTGATACCTTGTTGCAATGATCAAACATTGACAATAACTCATGTCAAATAATGAAACTATCTTTGGATCGATTCATTATTCACATGTAAACCTTATAATTGTCACATGCTTATCATCGCAGATGTGTATACAGTCTAAATAAATATTAACCTTCCTTTAGACCGATTAAATATTTACACGAAAGCATACACAAAAACATCTCACATTCCTCATGAACAATCTACACAAGAGAGGTTACTTTGGTAACTTCTTGTTTCAATTAATCAATTAGAGTGATAGACAACCTTAATTCCTTAGTGTCATAATATTTGAATTAAATAATTGATTAATAACCAAATTAGATTTAAATTAAAAAGTTTTAATTTAAATCAACTGAATTTTTAAAAACTTAATTGGGGTCTCACAGCTTAATTAGGGCCCATAACTTAATTGATTAAATTAAGTATACCAAAGTGGACCCATGAAAAGCCGAGGCTTAACCATAGTGAACACGAAGTTCGCTTGACTTCCAACGCGAGGTTCGACTGTATTGAGTACGAGACTCACTTAAGCACGAACGCGAGGTTCGTCTGAAAATGAACGAACGCGAGGTTCGTTTGATAAAAGAATGCGAGGTTCAACTTGGGAACGAACGCGAGGTTCGTTTAAAAATGAACGTGAGGTTCAACTTGGGAACGAACGCGAGGTTCGTTTAAAAATGAACGCGAGGTTCGACTGAAGTACGAACGCGAGGTTCGTCTGAAGTACGAACACGAGGTTCGTCTGAAGTACGAACGCGAGGTTCGACTGAAGCACAAACGCGAGGTTCGACTGAAGCACGAACGCGAGGTTCGACTGAAGCTCGAACGCGAGGTTCGACTGAAGTACGAACGCGAGGTTCAACTAAAGCTCGAACGCGAGGTTCGGCTGAAGCATGAACGCGAGGTTCAAAATACGAACGTGAGGTTCGACTGAAAACTGAGCACGAGGCTCTCCTTAGAACTGAGCGTGAGGCTCATCTTAGAACGAACGCGAGGTTCGTTAAAATTAAGCTTGACGCTCACCTAAGTTGAACGCGAGGTTCACCTTAGAACGAACGCGAGGTTCGTTAAAATTGAGCTTGACGCTCACCTGAGTTGAGCGCGAGGCTCACATGAGAACGAACGCGAAGTTCGTTTAAATTGAGCTTAACGCTCACCTGAATTGAGCACGAGGCTCACCTTAGAACGAACACGAAGTTCGTTGAGCGCGATGCTCACTTGATAACGAACGCGAAGTTCGTTTGAACGCGAAGTTCGGTTAAAAAATGAACGAACGCGAGGTTCGTTTGAAGCTTTCAGCCTCACCAAAATTTAAGGTAACCACCTCCTTAATGTTCGCCACGTTTCACGCACGAACCCTTAGGGTTTCAAACTGAAACCGCCGCCATTAAAACAAAAAACCAGATCTAGAATCGAAAAATGAGTTTTCTTGATCCAGATCCAAGAAAAAACCGCCGAAAAATCCAAAAAATTCCAAAAAGTTATTGTTCAACCGAAAAAACTTTACTGTTCACCCGAACAAAAAACTTTACTGTTCATCCGAAAATTTTTATTACTGTTCATCCGAACAAAAAATTGAATCTTTAACCAGAGATTTAAGATCAAAAAACCCAATAAAACTTAAATCCCTAAGAATTAATCAAGGTGGCTCTGATACCACTTGTTAGATCTAAACCAAAACTTGAGATCTAAAACCATATAGCCATGATTAATTCAAAGAGATTAACAAGAATCATAAATGAGCGGAAGCTTATACCTGAATCCATGGATGAACCTTGAGATGGGTTTTTGATCTTCTAACCTTAGGGTTTCTCTAAATCCGAATTTCTCTAGCTAGATGGGGTGTAGAGAATTAGAGAATATAACCCTAGGTTAGGGACCATAACCCCTTATTTATAGATGTTGTACTTTTGTAATTTAGCTCCTCAATAAATCACAATTACAACCTGGTATCTGCACATATAACTCCATGATTATATTTAAATACCCATTAACCTAACTTAATTGATCACTTTAGTGGGTTATCCTGAAAGATAGCAATACACATTGATCAATCATATGTGCCCACAAATAGATTTATTAGATTAAATCCAACAATAATGTGTTAGTTCATTGTAGTTCGGTGAGTTTATCTGAAAATTCATGGTAGTGTTGTAAAACATAAGTAAAAGTTAATTTTAGAAAAATGCTTCCAGCCCCCAAAACAAAAGAAAATATGATTCCCCCTCCCAAGACTTTTTCAACGGGTGTTTTGCCCCCAAAAGTAAACTTTGTGTTCTCTAAGCCCCCAAAACACAAAACCCAAGAGATTTAAATTTGTGAAGATCATAATACTCTTCTCTCTCTTTTATATCTGTTATGTTTTGAAAGAGTTTCCTCCGTCAATCCCAGCAGAGAAGCTCGACATTCGTTAATCCCCGCCTCTGCCACCGTCGTTGAAGCTCCGTCAATCCCCTCGCCGTTGATTTCATCGAAGGTGTTTGTGTTCTACGAGGTGATCTTGAGCAGGGAGTACTTTAGAGGGGAGAGATTAGGGTTAGGGCAAGGGCAGCGCATATGAGGTTCTTGGTGAGGTTTCTCACTATTTGTTTGGTGACTGGGAGGAGGGATATGGTGAATCGGCCTATTGGGCAGCTTAAGGGGCTAGTTGATGAGTGCAAGAAGAATTTTTAGATAAAAAATTGTGTGAAAATTGAAGCATTTGAAGGGATTGAGGAGGTGGAAGAAGGAAGTGGGTCCTGTTAGTGATTTTAATCTTGTTTTTTGTTTTTTGAAGGGTTAATTGTTGGGTAATTTTTCTTTTTCTTACTGTTAGTGATTTTAATCTTGTTTTTTGTTTTTTGAAGGGTTAATTGTTGGGTAATTTTTCTTTTTCTTACTGATTTTTTGTAAGATTCAGAAACGTATATAGCAATGTATGATATAGTAGGCAACTTTTGTGTGAGTAAAATTTATCTTCGATGGTCTTTGCTCAACATCTCTCCACCTCATGGGTTCAACTTGAGGTCTTGGTTTACGCATTAGTTGTAAAGATTACGGGTTGCTAGTTAAGGTTATGGGTTGAAGCCATGAGGGGAGAGGGTAGGTTGTTAAGGTTAGGCTTGGTTATTAAGGTTATGATTTGTTAAAGTTATGGGTTAATTATTAAGGTTACGGGTTAATTGTTAAGGTTACGGGTCGATTGTTAATATTATGGATCAGTTGTTAAGGTTACGGGTTGGTTGTTAAGGTTACGGATTAGTTGTGAAGGTTACACATTGGGATACATATGTATATATATTTTGAGTGATATGAATACTTTGGGTCACTTGACCTAGTGGTAAAGTTTGGAAGGTTGGACAAGCGGTTAGGGGTTCAAACCCCTACAGCCACAATATATATTTAACGGTCTTTGATGGGCCTGGGGCTCTTGGGCTCTTTGAATTCTAAAAATATTTTTAGAATATTTGTTGTTAAGGATAAGGGTTGGTTGTGAAGGTTATGCTTTGGTTGTGAAGGTTACTCGTTGGTTATGAAGGTTACATGTCGGTTGTGAAGGTTATGCATTTGTTGTTAAGGATAAGCGTTGGTTGTGAAGGTTACGTATTTATTGTGAAGGTTACGGGTTGGTTGTTAAGGTTACAGGTTGGTTGTTAAACCTACGGGTTTGTTGTTAAGGATAAGCATTGGTTGTGAAGGTTACGCTTTAGTTGTGAAGTCTTTGAATTCTAAAAATATTTTTATAATATTTGGTTTTTTATTTTTTTAGCTTTTCAATTGCCTAATATTGTTGTTTATGAGAATTCACCTATTACGTGTTAGTTGTTAAGGTTACGGGTTGGTTAACCTTAACAACCAACCCGTAACCTTTATAACCAAAATGTAACCTTAACAACCAAACTATAACATTAACAACTAAACCATAACCTTAACAACTAACATGTAACCTTAACAGCCAACGCGTAAAATTAACAATCGTAACCTTAACATATCGATCGCCTTCATCCCGGACATGGTATCGATCATCCCAACACTCCTCAGCCTCTTAACCCTAGTGCCCCCAAAATTTCTGTCATGCTCACAAGAGCTCACCACGACCTTGGCCTCCAACACGTTTGGATCCATGCACGACTGAGTGTCATGGTTCATCGACACTTGGAACGTCCAGGTTCGTACAACAAGACCTTGACCTTCCACCCCCACATCGCGCTCCTCGAATAAAACCAGCTCTTAAATTATCAATCCTCACTGTCCATCACGTTAAACAGCTTCGGGCCGCATCAGCAGCTTTGCTCATGATTGGTGTGAGGTGAAGAGGGCGACATGCTTAATGACTGATGTAATCCTCCTGCTCATCGTAGGGGACCTCGATCTAGTCAAGGAAGAGTGGTGGCGCGCTGGTGGACGACCATGGAGGAAGAGCTGGCCGCGAGCCAGGCGCCCGCTGCCGAGGGAGACAGACAGCTCGATGATGGCGACGTTGATGTCAAGGTTCTTGGAGAGCTCGTAGGCGCAGGAGAGGCCTGCGCGATCCGGCGCCACCCATCGTCGACGACGACATCGGTATTTCGTGTAGGTGATCATGTCGGTCATGTAGCGGCGGGTCATCTCGCGGGAGACGATGGATTCTTTGATGGGGCGGAAGCGGAGGGAGGAGAGGTCGTAAGAGGCGGAGATTTGGGGGGCGGAGGATGACGATGATGGGGAGAAGAAAGATTGGGTTTTGAAGGCGGAGGAGAGCTTGAGGCCATGGAAGGAGGAAGAGGAGAGGAGGTTACGATTGCTCGGTTTGGAGAGGAAGGAGGAGGTGGCCATGGAGGGTATTATGGTCTTTAAGAATTTAAATAGGTATGTTTGGTACCAAGCACAAATTTGGTGCTTGGTACTTATGTGTCACATTCTCATCCACTCATTATCATTCCCAACAACTCCTCAACCCATGTAAGTGTGTGACCCAATTTCAATGAGTGAATGGCAATGTGACACCTCACTACCAAGCACCATTTTTGTGATTGATACCAAGCATACCCATTTTTCTATATATATATATATATATGTTTTTTTTTTCAAATTTGAAACTATTGTTTTGCAATAAGCATGATTGCACAATATTTTTCAAACTGTATCGAAAAAAATATTTGGTTATTTTGTGGAAAAGGTCAAGTTCTTTTGATGGAAGGGAAGTTCACATGCTTCACGAAATTATGAAGTTAAAAGAAACCACTACGAGGCATCAGGTTGTTTGCATCCAACCATGCTTTGATTTGACTGGATTCTGTCTCTTTATCTGCCAGAGTGATTGCATTAATTCTTTTGACAGAAACGCGGGTCCTACACTTGCTGACTTTTAATGCAGGCTAAAGCACACAGAGATTATGTGTTTCAGAATGTGATGCGCGTGCGCAGTTGGGAGTTTCTCTTTCCCCTCTTTTTTTTCTTTTCCTTTCTTTTCTTTTTCGTGGATTGAACCGCACTACACGTGTTTTGGTTCTGCGACTGACTTTTAACCGAGGGACATCATGACGTTTGAATAATTGAGGATATTTAATTGTAAATTTGAAAAACTTGAGGGTATATAACTGCAACAAAAAAACAAGTGCCATCTGTAAGTGCAAAATATGGAAAATTACGGGGTATTTAAGTAGTTACATCCTTGTAAATTTCACATGGTGCTATTTCTCAGTTGGATTGAGATGCTAAGTGAACATCATGAGTCCTAAGCTACTCTATCATCTTGAATTCAGAGGACAATCTACTCCATTTTCATTTTTTTCTAATAAAAAACTTGAGTGAAAAGGTAATTTATCGTGACGTAATGATTCTAACCTGAGAACTCAACCTACAATAAATTCATTGATTTGACGTACTAAGTTTAACAAATATGGGAAAATTACTTGGAGGAACTCCAAAAAGTTATGTTATGCATCATACTCCCCAACCTAAAAAATGCATGCTACCCAATCTTTTATATGAAAACTTTAGTGCAACTATCACCCCAAAGTTATACAAGCCCACTATCCAATAAGGCTCTTCTGAAAATGTCATTCCCATTTAAAAACCAAAAGAAAACCGCTATGAAAAACCCCTTCTGAGCACGATTTTCTAAATCCTTTGCAACCAATTTTCTCATCACCCTCTTCCTCTCAAGATCTCGCTCCTCGAGCGCCATCGACGAGAACCCCAATCGTCAACATTGCAAGCCATACGTCGTCTACCCCTACAGCTTCGATCTGTCTTTGTCCACACTCCTTGGTCGTCTTCACTCCGTCGTTGCCCATTACAACCAGAAGAATGAATCTTGTTATCATCTTCGCTCCAACAAGGATCTCGCTGACCGCAAGCTCGTCGTCCGCTCATCTGCTCGTCTTCGCTCCGTCATCTGCTCGCTCCGACGAGTACCTCTTCTTCACCAAACCCTCAATTTCCTAAAAATCTAGGATGGCGAGAACAACTTCATCATCTGAATCATCTCAATCAGCAATAATAAAGGCTAAGTTGTAAGTATCATCTGAATTATCTATATTTGTTCATTTATTTTGTTTGTCAATTTATTCACAGTTGTAAGTAGAACCCTAAGTAGAATTATTTTCTCTTGTGTTGTGTTTTACGGTAAGGGTGATATAAGAATATGTTGTAATATATGTGGATACTATGAATTCATGGATAGAATTGTTCCACAAATGAGGACCGATTATTGGAAGGCTTATGGATCCTCCAATTTTCAAAACTATATTAGTTTTGGAGCAATTCCATCTGACAAAGCCACAATTATGCTACTGATAGATCACCTTGATTTGGCTACCGGAAAGTTATTTTTCAACGATAGCCAAAAGGGGGGGGAGGCATATACATTTGATGTAAATTGGGTGAAAAAACAAACATTGTTCAAGGATAAAGGGGAGAAACCAAAATGAAATCGTGATACAGCGAATATGATTTGGAGTACGTACTTCAACAAGAAGCCACAAGATGCTCACAAGAATGGCTGATTATCTTGAGCACTTATTGGATAAACTAGTTGGGTCGAAAAAAAATCCGATGTGCATGATTTTGTTATGCTTCAAATCATTTACCAAATCACAATGATATGGACTCTAACTACTAGAATGAATGCACCGCAACATATGTTGAAGTATATGACTCGAATAGATGTAGTTGATCATTTCCCATGGGCAATCATTATCTACAATGAATTGTGTGATTCTCTAAAAGCTGCCAAGATAGCTAAAAGGGGCTGACATACCTTAGTGATTGCGGTCCCTTGCTATCGATCAGTTATTTGTGCTATTTGTAGTTAATATATTACATTTGCCTCTTTTTTGCGATAATTATCTTTTACATATGATATATGACACTGATATGTGACATTTGTCCCCCATATGTGATATTTATCCCTAATATGTATTACTTAATTGTGATATTTGTAGTTAGTATGTGACATTTATCTCTAACTTGTGATATCTGTCGTTTATATGTGACATGTGTTACTGATATGTGACATTTGTGATAGTTTTAACCTATCATAAGTGATAGGAAATGAGCTGACTTCATTGCATTGAATGTTGCTTTTTTTATTCTATAGTATTATGAGATAATAAAATCAAGGAATACACCAAAGTCAACGATTCCAAGCCACCAATGGCAAATTAGACTCTGAAAAGTAAGAAACGTGGTTCATTGCAGAATGCAACGATTATGAAGAAGTCAAAAGTCACAATCTACATCTTACCGGAGCAAGATATGCCGCAGTACGTCCATAGGGAGATTAAGCAAGAGCCTACAAAAAGGAAGGCTAAAGGAGAGGAGAAATTATACTCTGAAAACTCTTTAAGAAAGAAAAGAGTTAAAAAAGAGGAAGGGAGTCAATCGACTGTTGTATTTGTGAGACAAGTTTAATTATCATCATGTGATATTTACATTTTGAGAGTGATAATAGTCTTTTATGTGATTATTGTCTATTGCAGGTGACAATCATATATCGTCTGTAATAATAAGTGTTACTCTCTGACTTTTGCCTATTTTCTGTGACATTTACATGTAGACTGTGATACATTGTTATCTGTGCCAATTAGTTATTCTCTGTGACATTTACCAGTTTATTGTGATAGATGTAATGTTTATGTGATATTTTTATGTGTGACCATCTTATATGTGATAATTGCTCACTGAAACTTAATTGTTAATGTAGACTGAAGCTTATGAGAAGCTGTCAATGTTGAATGAAGTCTATGAGCAAGAAATTGTCTCACTTGGCATTGATACGAAGGCCATTAAGGCAGAGAAAGAAGATGATCAGGGCAAAGAAATGGAAGAAGTTAAGGATGACAGTACAGGCATGGGCATTGAAGTTGAGTAGGTAACACTTACATAAATTATGTGATAATTACTCCTTTCCTGTGATGTTTACATATTACCTATAGCAATTATGTATACCTTGTGACAGTTAATAATTGTAAAACCCCAAAATTTTGAATATTTTGTGATAAATAATAAATTTATTATACATTGATAAATAACATATTGTGATGTTTGAGTATGCTACGAATTGATTTGAGATTAATTCAATGTATATATGTATATATGAGTGTAAATGCACAAAACATGCATGATGCATAAATCTAGAAAATAATGACCAGTAGAGAGATTTTATATTTTACACACCGATACATTATGAATATGGAAAAACTTAAAAGACCAAAGTTGTAGGTCTCTCCAGAAGATTTCCAGCAAATCTTTAATCAACTCATTCTGAGGTCGGATACGAAAGTTATAGCCAAAATACCGATGAGTATGTTTCTAGTCAGACTGGGTTTCCAGTTTCGGGTTTTGGGTTTTGGGCTGTATTTATTCAGGTTTGCTGCCATATATATACATGTTTATAAACGAAAAACACTTCTTTTCTTCTATGTTCCAAACCCTAGCAGCCCCTCTTCTCCTCTCTCAAATCCTAGCCCTAAACTTGAGTTCTCGAGAGAATTTCATGAGGCGAAAAGTGAGGAGAAGGTGAGATTTGCGACGTTTGACATCGAGGGATCGTTTACTGATTGTTTCAGGGGGTTGTGCACATGATAAGAAAAGATTATCTACATCCAAACCCTTCCCTTAATAAAGATTAGACTTTTAATGGTTAAAGTGATGTTTTCATGGTAAAGTTTAACCCAAAATGATAAAGTTTAGATTTTTATGATAATTCTTTAAACCATGATAGATCTATAATAGTTACTTACTATTTATGATAGAAATATAATCATGATCATTAGGGTTATTCAATTAATTTTGTTTTTAATTTATTAATCATGATTAAACCATGTTTAAACCCTAATTTGGTAATTAAATGATATTTTATGTTGATTAGAGATGCTTAAAACCCTAGATTTGGGGTAAAAAAAGATTTAAAAACATGGATAAAACAATTGTTACATCAGTTTTAAGTTTCATATAAGTATATTTATGTTAATTTTGTCGATAACTAGGGTTCTTGTAAAGAATTTGATTATTTGGGTTGTTAAACTTGATTAGGTTAAATCAAGTCTAAGTAAATCATGAGATATTTTTCTGATATGTAGAAATAAAGTTTTCATCTCGTCATATAATTTATAAATGACAAAATTCATGTTTTTGATGAGTTAAAATTTCTGTAAGTTCAAAACCTGAAAACCGGTTATGCTTATGCGCGGTTGATCATGGTGGACGCAACGGTCGACCTCTGGGCGACGTTTTTGTGCAGGAAGCTCTCTGTTCTGTGCGGTCAACCATGGTGGATGCAGCGGTCGACCGCTGGGTGATATTTTATGCAATGTATTTCTGCTCATTTCACGGTCGACCGTGGTGGTCGCGGCGGTCGACCGCTGGACTTATTTGTGCATGTGTATGTTGTTTACATGCGTTTGTGTGACCGACGAGTTGTCTGGGTTATCTGGTATACACTATAAATTGTGTATTCTACACATGAGTTGATTATGGACATGAGTTTAAGATTCACTCACCGAGGCACGAGTGTGAATAGTATATATGCATTTTACTTACATCATTTATTTGTATTACGCTCATCATATGCAGTTTTCGTGTTAAACATTTATCTATTGCGGCCCATGTGTTGGACCTTAATCATATGCAGTTCTTGTGTTGGACATTTACCTATTGTGGTCCATGTGTTGGACCTTAATTATATGTCGTCCTCGTGTTAGACATTTATCTATTACAGTCTATGTATTGAACATTCATTATATATAGTCCATGTGTTGGACACTTATTCGAGTTGTCTTATCTAATATGTAGCAGGTGAAGTCCATGTGTTAGACACGTATCTGATATCTGTCAGGACACATTTGATATGGTTTGAGATGAAGTTGTCTTTTCTTATTGCTCCATGTAGTAGCTTTTAGATTTGGTATTTAGCTATTCACAATTTGAGCTAACGGGATATTCAACATACCTATGCTCGTGTTGTGGATTTCTAAATATCAACATCCAGTTATTTCGGAGTAGATGATTGCTTATATGTATGTATTAACAAGTATTTTCCTTATATATAGGGGAAATGATCTAGGTAGGCTATGCTTAATAGATAGAGCCTCCACTTTATTTAGTAGCCCTTCCCCGGGAGCGGATGAAGGTAATCTTGCTAGCGCTCTGACGTTCTTGTTATTGTCTTTCATTTTATTTTATTTTATTTTAACTTTCAGGTGGCTCAGAGCATCAGAGGGCCACAAGATGACAGAGTTATTGCACAGTCGTCGTCACATGAGTTACTAGTAGAGACTCTACAGTAGAGTTATTTCCATTCGGATATTAGAGTTTTGTATCATATTTTGTAAAGGCTATGAGCCTTAATTACATTTTCAGTTGTTTCATGTCGAGACATATTTATTTATTTTGGATGTCGGATGTATTCCAGATTGTTCACTGAGACATAATTTATTTATGATACTCCTTTCTATATCATGTCTGTTGTAGTTATTTCCTTTTTTTACCTGTTTTGTACCTATAGTTTACTTTGATTCCACTGGAGGATATTACTATGATTGATGAAACTTATTGTTACACAATTTAGGTGCATGACAGGTTTGACATCTCTGGGTTCACCTTGGACTGTAGCTATGTGTGAAAACAAGGGCGTCACAGTTGGTATCAGAGCTCTAGTTCCAGTATCCTTAGGATCATCCTTTGTCGAGTTGTGGAGCTAGAATAGAGTTTCTTAGGATTCATGTATAGAGTCCGCTAAAAATTTCTAGAATGAGTGGGGACGTTATAAACGTATATTCAAAAAAATTACGAATTTTTTTATGATAACTATTTTACTTTGATTGAAAAGTAATTGTCTAAATAAATATTGTGATACATTATGTATATATATATAATTGTGATCTCATTTACTATGGAAAAAAATTAATTTCTCCTACTAATATTATGAATATCGGGACGAGGACGTGGTCGAGGTAAACTCGTACCTAGAGATCTAGGCAAGCAGAGCCCTGAGTCGTAGCAGGCTCTACAGTATTTGATTGACTTCATGACGCCATTTACAGCAAGATTTTGTAACACTCGATGAGCAAGAGGTGTATTCGTTTCCACCAACAGTACCACTTTCAGGAGTGCCACCACCAGTTGTACCAGTTATGTCTATTAAAGAGGAAATACTAATGATTATACCATCACCACAACCAGTTGTTGATAGAGCTACAGAGCAAGAGACTTGGCTCTGTAAAATAAGAAAGGCATCAGACACGAAGAGCATTATAGTTTCAGGGCACATTAGATTTATATGCAGCCTATAAATAAAAAGAATATGTGAAGATTTCTTAACGTCGATTCAGTACCAAACCAGAGGTTAAAGCCTATAAATAAAAAGAATATGTGAAGATTTCTTAACGTCGATTCAGTACCAAACCAGAGGTTAAATGTATTCAGCATAGAAAAGAATATGTGAAGATTTCTTAACGTCGATTCAGTACCAAACCAGAGGTTAAATGTATTCAGCATAGAAGATATTATCGGGGAATGACAGCAAAGGATAGTAATGACTTCATACTTTCACAAGAGCAGCGAATATCACTTATTTGGGAGAATTTTGTTTACCCTTCGATAAGCAGTTAGAGCTAGTTCAATTGAAGCAGAGAGACATGTCTGTAGTTAATGAAGAAATCAAAACCAGTATGATGACGATGACAAGGGAAAGGGGCCTATTGCAGGATCTAGAAGACCCCAGCAGCGGGGTAAGGATTTTTACCACTAGCATAAGGATAATATAAGAAGGGAGTACAACATGATTCGAGAATGTCGTAGCAACACAAAGTTCGAGATATATGTTACAATTGTAACAAGATAGGATAAGAACAAAGTATTATCGTAGCGCACCAACAGGAGGCCAGCATGATAGAGGTCAGGGTTAACAATCTCAGAGCCACGGTTACTGCCAGCAGCGGATGATAAAGACACTGCCTATGATTTCAAGGATTGAAGGGCCAGTAGGCCAGATTTACGTTATCCAGGAGATTCCTGAGGGACAGATGGTCCTATATATTTTCCCTCACCGGTATAGTGTATATAGCAGTACCATGTGAATCATGGTGCGAACGGAGCTTTCTTCACGAATTTCTTTCAAACACAAACCTTATCTTATTCAAGAATTTCACATTTCTTTTATCTTTCATGCCTTCGTGGATAGGCTTTAACTTGTAGAACATCCTTTAGATGTTATGTTATCAGTCTCTACTCCTCTAGGGGAGGTGTCCCTATTAGAGAGTATCTGTAGGAGATGTGTCATCAGTCTAGATGAGTCCGAGTTTTTCATAGATCTGATAGTATTGCGTATGTCCGAATTTGATATTATTCTTGGTATGGATTGACTATCTTTCTACCACGTCAGTATTGACTGTTTTACAAAAACAGTCAATTTGCAAGCGTTCGATGGGTCTGAGTTAGTTGTAGCAACCTCTCAGGGCAACCAGTTTGCGGAGTTATTTCTGGCGTACATCGAGAAGGTGATGCTGCGGGATCAAAATATTGATTTATACGAGACTAGAGTCATCTCAGAGTATCAGGATATATTTTAGGACATACCTGGGTCACCTCGCTTGTGAGAGGTTAAGTTTTGCATCGAGTTGTATCTGGGCACAACCCCGATATCCCGAGCATCCTATCGTATGGCACCTGCTGAGATGAGGGAGCTACAGATCCAGTTGGATGAGTTATTAGCCCAGGGCTTTATTCATCGGAGTCATTCTCCGTGGGGAGCGCTGGTCCTCTTCGTGAAGAAGAAGGATGGTAGTATGCGATTGTGTATCAATTACCATGAGTTGAACAAAATCACTATCTGGAATAGGTATCCATTATCAATGATTGATGACTTGTTCGACCAGCTATAGGGAGCGCAACATTTCTCGAAGGTTGATCTTCGTTTTGGTTATTTTTTGCGAGTTTAGGAGATAGATATTCCCAAAACCACCTTTCTAACTCGATATGGGTCCTTCGAGTTTCCTGTCATGCCATGTAGGCTGACCAATGCACCTGCAGTATTCATGGATTTGATAAACCGTGTTTTCCGTCTATATTTGGACTAATTTATGATTTTATCTATCGATGATATCCTTATCTATTCGAGAGCGGAGGCAGAGCATGAACAATATTTACGTTTGGCATTGCAGACCTTGCGGGAGCATTAGTTGTACACTAAATTCAGCAAATGCGAGTTTTGACTATCCTGAGCAGTGATAGAACATTCGTTGTCCATACAGATGCGTCATTAGTGGGTTTAGGAGATGTTTTAATGTAGACACAGAGAATTATAGCTTATGTCTCTAGACAATTGAGGACACATGAGCAGAACTATCCCATGCATGACTTGGAAGTAGCAGTAGTATTCTTCGCATTGAAAAAATATAAGCACTATCTGTATGGAGTATAGTTTGAGCTATTCATATACCACAAAGTCTGAAGTAGCTATTTTCTCAGAAGAAAATCAACCAGAGGCAGCGACAATGGGTCGAGTTCATCAAGGATTATGAGTTCGCGATTCAGTACCATCCGAGAAAGACAGATGTAGCGAATGTTTCGAGCAGGAAGCGTTGACACCGGAGTACGGCTTTGAGGTGCTCGTTGTGTCAAGATCTTCATACTCTTAGCCAGTTTGAATTTAGGCTGAATGTTTCAAGCAGGAACCAGCGCATTTTTTTGGAGCTATGCCAGTGCAGCCGTCTTGGAGTGATAGAGTGGCTAGAGCTTAGTTAAAGGATACTTGAATTCAAACTCGGAAAGAATAGATTTCCAAAGACCCAAGGCCGATTTGGACTGTTGGGGGCAGATGTAGGACTTCGGATGATAGTCTAATCAGTGATGCTAGTTAATGCATAACTAAAAGGGAATTGTTTAATGAGGCCCATTGCACCAGATACACAGTGCATCCAGACACAACAAAAATGTATAAGGACTTGAAGGGACATGTTTGGTAGAACGACATGCTTAGGGAGATTGTAAAGTATGTAGCTAAGAACTCTACCTGCCAGCAAGTGAAGGCAGAGGTCAACATGGACCCTACTAACTTTACCCATTTCAGAGTGGAAGTGGGCAGTTATTTCTATGAACTTCATTGAAGGATTGCCAAGATCAAAGAAGGGGAACGATTCTGTTTGGATAATAATTGATCAGTTGATAAAGTTAGCACATTTTATACCAGTGAGGATGACTTACATGGAGGAGACTTATGCGAAGATATTCATCCAAGAGATCGTAACATTGCATGGAGTTCCAGAAACGATTGTATCAGATCGAGGCTCGGTTTTTACTTCACATTTCTGGAGGAGTTTCCAAAATTTCATTCGGCAGCAAATTATCTTATAGCAGTGTATTTCACCCACAGACACATGGGTAGGCGGAGAGAGTAAACCAAATGTTGAAGGACATGTTGCGGACATGTGTTATAGATTCCATGTTAGGAAATTCAGCGATTCGGTAGACGAGGGAAAATTACCCCGAGATATGTTGGAAAATTCAGGATTTTCAAGCGTGTTGGAGCAGTTTCATATAGACTAGATCTTCCAGCATCGATGTCGAGTATACATGATATTTTTCATGTTTCGATGCTTAAGAAGTATTTACTTGACGAGGAACAATAACGAGTATTAGACGCGCCGAAGATTTAACTCCATGATGATTTGACTATGATTGAGATTCATGTTCGTATTCTTGTTATGAGAAAACAAGAGACTTATAAATAAGATGATCACATTAGTCAAAGTTCAAATGAATCGGAAAGGAGCTAAGGAGGCTTTTTGAGAGCGCGAAGAGGATATGCGTCGCGACTACCCACACCTGTTTGAACAAGTAAATTGATTTGATTATGATTTGCTTATAGTTTATGATGATTTGGATAGTCATATTTATATTTAACACTAGCATGGGGGTATTAATACTTAGCTCCTAATCATTCGAAATACATGGGAGATTCCTCGTTTGGATTTTTTGTCCGATGTACTAATTCCGTTTAGTTAGGGGTTAAGTGAGAATATTCGCATTCTAGATGGTTAAGTATAGATATTGCTATATTTCGTATATAGAGGTTAATAATAATATATTATTAATCTTTAAGATAAGATGCAGAATTTTGGGGACAAAATTCTTTTAAGGGGGGAAGAATGTAAAACCCTAAAAATTTAAATATTTTATGAAAAATAATAATAAATTTGCTATATGTTGATAAATAACATATTTTTATGTTTGAGTATACTAGAAATTGATTTCAGATCAATTCAATGTATATATGTATATATGAGTGCAAATGCACAAAACATGCATGATGTATAAATCTGAAAAATAATAACTAGTGAAGAGATTTTATATTTTACATACTGATACAGTATGAATATGGAAAACTTAAAAGACAAAAGTTGTAGGTCTCTTCAGAAGCTTTCTAAAAAATCTTTAATCACCTCATTCCGAGGTCGGATAAGAAAGTTACAGCTAAAATACCAAAGAGTTGTTTCTAGTCAGACTGGGTTTCTAGTTTCAGATTTTGGGTTTTGTGCTGTATTTATTCGGGTTTGCTGCCATATATATATATATTTATATACAAAAAATACCTCTTTTCTTCTGTGTTCCAAATCCTAGCAGCCCCTCTCCTCCTCTCTCAAACTCTAGCCCTAAACTTGAGTTCTCGGGAGAGTTTCATGATGCGAAAAGCAAGGAGAAGGCGAGATTTGCGACGTTTGACATCGAGGGATCGTTTGCTGATTGTTTAGGGGATTGTGCACATGATAAGGTAAGATTGTCTGCATCCAAACCCTTCCCTTAATAAAGATTAGACTTTTAATGGTTAAAGTGATGTTTTTCATGGTAAAGTTTAACTCGACATGATAAAGTTTAGATTTTTGATGATAATTCTTTAAACCATGATAAATCTATAATAATTTCTTGATGTTGATGATAGAAATATGATCATGATCATTAGGGTTATTCATAATTTTGTTTTTAATTTATTAATCATGATTAAACCATGTTTAAACCTTAATTTGGCAATTAATTGATATTTTATGCTAATTAGAGATGCTTAAAACCCTAGGTTTGGGGTAAAACAAGATTTGAAAATGTGGAAAAATAATTGTTACATCGGTTTGAAGTTCCATACAAGTATATTTATGTTAATTTTGTCGATAACCAGGATTCTTGTAAAGAATTTGATTATTTGGGTTGTTAAACTTGATTAGGTTAAATTAAGTTTAAGTAAATCATGAGATATTTTTCTGATATGTAAAACTAAAGTTTTCATCTTATCATATAATTTATAAATGACAAAATTCATGTTTTTGATGAATTAAAATTTCTGCAAGTTCAAAACCTGAAAACCTGTTATGCTTCTGCGCGGTCGACCGCGATGGATGCGACGGTCGACCGTTGGGTGACGTTTTTGTGCAGGACTATTTTAGCATGGTAAATCACGATGAACACGACGGTTGACCGCTGGGGTGATATTTTATGCAATTGTCTTTCTGCTCATTTCACGGTCGATCGTGGTGGTCGCGGCGGTCGACCATTGGACTTATTTGTGCATGTGTATGTTGTTTACATGCGTTTGTATGATCGGTGAGTTGTCTGGGTTATCTGGTATTTTAATACACTATAAATTATGTATTCTACACATGAGTTGATTATGGACATGAGTTTAAGATTCACTCACCAAGGCACGAGTGTGAATAGTATATATGCATTTTGTTAGACCCTAGAGGGGGGTGATTAGGGTCTTATGCTAATCTAATCCGATTTAAATGCTAATTAAAATTAATTAATAAGTTATCCTAGAAACTATGAAATACAACAAGAATATAAGCTAGGATAAGCAATATGAACAATGAGATATATCCTATATGATAGAAATATATGCAAGGATATATAAACAACACAAGGGTAAAAAATCTAAACAAGAGAAAGGCTATAAAGATGAACAAATATAAGTGTGCTAAGCCAAACTCAAACAAGCAATATGATCACGGAGTTCGGACCTTCCGTCCTACGTCTCCGCTCCCCACTCCTGGGGAGAAATCCACTATCACAACCGGGTTTTCTACGTTCACACGAATAACGTTTACACCTCACACTCGGTTTTCTAGCTAACCGAAAACTTTACAATCACCACTCTTGCAATCCCACTCTACACCCTCTCAAGTGTTGAACTAGACGTGTCTCCCTCAAGTGCTCGGTGACAACCTCTCCCTAGGTTCGTCAACCGATGCCACTCCTCTTGGGACGATCCCCAACTCTCGCCACACACTTCTCTTCAATACAATAAATGTTTGTTCTCTACTATGGATGAGAACACAATGAAAGCTCACACTCAATTGTTACAATCTCTCAAACCCAAAATATATTATGAATGTAAATACAATAAGCTCAAGTGGGTGTGTGTAACAATAAGATAAAATCAAATCTAACTCAAATAGCAAACTAGCAATAATAAGAATATGAAAATCAATAATAAAATTGCTAGAGAAAAGAGTTAGAAAACTTCTCAATAGATCAAGAGGTAGAAGGAGAATAGTTAGATGCCCAAACACCAATAGATGATCTCCTCAAGCTCTTGTGAAATTGATTTCTCAAACTCAAACTTCCAAATGCTTAAAAGCTTCTTAAACACACTTAAACCAAACTAAAACCCTTGTTAAAACTCTTTTAAACTTGGTTAAAAACTCTCTTGGATCACTTGAAAGAGAACAGCAATGGGGTATATATACCCACTCAAAATCTCAGCCAAAAACCCCCAAGCAAAAGACAAAAATAGCCCCAGCCAACGGTAACAAAAATAGCCGTTGGAAGGAATCTGACTGAGCGGCGGTCGACCGAAAAAATTCTTCGGTCGACCGCGATCCAAATCCTAATCTGAGAAAATGGCAGGAGACTTATTCGGTCGACCGGTGCGGTCGACGATGGAAATTTCAGACCTCGGTCGATCACGGCGGTCGACCGACAAACTCTCTACTGCCCACTGACCAATGAACACATGAGCGGTCGACCGGTGCGGTCGACCGAAATCTGATACTACAGAAAAACAGTTTTTAAAAGCTGATTTTTGAGACTTTGGAAAATTGTTAAAAATAACAAATGAAGTCCAAAAATAATAAAACTTTGGGATATGTACATAAACATGTAAATGAACATGTTATAAAAAGAATTTTCCAAATTGCATTTCCCAATTGTGGAAAATCATCATTTTTCAAAATAGTCCAAAACACAAAAATGTAAACATATGAATTTTGACATTTAGGCTAAACCATCATGAAAACAAACATGTTAGAAAAAGAATTTCTCAAATTGAATTTCTATTTGTGAAAACTCATGTATTTTGCAAGTGTGTCCAAAGCATGAAAACTCAAAACCATGCATGTATATATATAACTATATATATACATAGAAACCAAATACGTGTGTGTATATGATATTGAGCTTAAGGTACTTAACACACATAATATAAATCCTAAACTAGATTACCCAAGCCGATCTTGATCTTCAATAAGCTTGACTTCGTACACTTTGCGGGTGAAGCTTGAACTTGATCTTTAACTTGAATTATATGTTGCTTCACTCCACAATTCCGCCAACCTCCATTTGATATCGTCGTTGAAGCGCTATTCCATCCATCCTCCAACACGTTGTTTGCCTAGAATAAATACGAAAATACAAACACTAGACAAACAACATTAGAAGTAAATTGTTTGTTAAACATCATCAAAACAAGAAGGCCAACACATTTTACTTACATCATTTATTTATATTACGCTCATCATATGCAGTCCTCGTGTTGGACATTTATCTATTATGGTCCATGTGTTGGACCTTAATCATATGCAGTCCTCGTGTTCAACATTTACCTATTGCGGCCTATGTGTTGGACCTTAATCATATGCAGTTCTCGTGTTGGACATTTACCTATTGCGGCCCATGTGTTGGACCTTAATTATATGTCGTCCTCGTGTTGGACATTTAACTATTGCAGTCCATGTGTTGGACATTCATCATATATAGTTCATGTGTTGGACACTTATTCGAGTTGTCTTATCTAATATGTAGCAAGTGAAGTCCATGTGTTGGACATGCATCTGATATCTGTCAGGACACCTTTGATATGGTTTGAGATGGAGTTGTCTTTTCTTATTGCTCCATGTAGTAGATTTTGGATTTGGTATTTAGCTATTCATAATTTGAGCTAACGGGATATTCGACATACCTATGCTCGTGTTATGGATTTCTAAATATCAACATCCAGTTATTTCGGAGTAGATGATTGCTTATATGTATGTATTAACAAGTATTTTCCTTATATACGGGGAATATGATCTAGGTAGTCTATGCCTAATAGATAGAGCATCCATTTCATTTAGTAGCCCTTCCCTAGGGATGGATGGAGGTAATTTTGCTAGTGCTCTGACACTCTTGTTGTTGTCCTTTCTATTTTATTTTATTTTAACTTTCAGGTGGCTCAGAGCGTCGGAGGGCCGCAGGATGACGGAGTTATTGCATAGTCGTCGTCACATGAGTTACTAGTAGAGACTCCACAGTAGAGTTATTTCCATTCAGACATTAGATTTTTGTGTCACATTTTGTAAAGGCTATGAGCCTTAGTTACATTTTTAGTTGTTTCATGTGGAGACATATTTATTTATTTTGGATGTCGGATGTATTCCAGATTATTCACTGAGACATGATTTATTTATGAGATACTCCTGTCTATATCATGTCTGTTGTAGCTATTTCCTTTCTATTACCTGTTTTGTACCTATACTTTACTTTGATTCCACTAGAGGATATTACTATGATTGATAAAACTTGTTGTTGCACAGTATGGGTGCATGGTAGGTTTGACATCTCTGGGTTCACCTTGGACTACAGCCATGTGTGAAAACAGGGGCATCACAATAATTTCCTATGATACGTGCAGATTTCCTATGATATTTACATATTTCCTATGATATTTACATATTTCCTATGATATTTCCTAATTATATGTGATAGTTGACTCTTTATTATGACATTCTCCAATATCTTGTGACATTTACTTTATTTCTATGACTTAAACAATTTACCTGTGATATTTACTCATTATTTGTCATACATGAATTTCGCCTGTGACATTTGCTCATATCTTGTTTCTATGACATGCACTCATTAACTGTGATTTTTATACAGCTTGTAGATGTGAAAGTAACTAAGGAAGTTACTAAAAAGAAAAAGGGAAGGAAAATGAGGAAGGAAATAGATGAAACGTTGAAAGAATTTGTTCGGAGGCTACGGGCAAAGAGCCAGAGAACAACAAAGAAACCCAAGTTCTTAAAATCTCCATTCCAAATAGTTATCCCTAAGAAAAGAAGTAAAGAGAAGAAAGATGTCGTGGTGGTGGAAGTTGATGACGACAAGAGGGAAAAGGAAGAGGAGAAAAAACTTGCAATCGCATATGCCGATACGAGAATATCTGTAGTAGACTTGTGGAGAAGGCAAAAAAAACTGGAGAAGAAAAGAAATTATTGAAGATGCTGAATATGGGCGTTCCTTTTCCGCATGACTTTGATATTAGGCTCTCGGGAGTTGTCGAAGATGGATTGTATCATAATTTCACTGTTCAGGATATACCTGATTTATCTGATGATGAGAACAAATGGCTTCAACATTTTCTAATATTAAAAGTGGACAAGTAAGTATCAAATAGTTATTTATGAATTTATTGTGATATTTACATGCAGTTTATGATATTTACTTATTTTCTGTGACCTTTAGTATTTTCCTATGATATTTACATGTGCTCTGTGATAATTAGTGGTTTTGTGTGACTTGTAATTGTTTCCTATGATATTTACATATAGTCTATGATAATAGTTTATATGATACTTATACGTTGATTGTGTTGTGCATATTACCTAGAAAGGAGGACTGTTTATGAGGTCGACAACCACATTATAAATAGATATGATATGCTTCATTTACTACGTGGTGGAAGATTAAAAGACGAGGTTAGACTTTATTTAACTTGTGGTGTTATTTAAGTTTTCTACTTTTACATTATTTATTGCATTTATAATCGTTAGACCATTGATGCATTAGTTGCAAGACTTAAGAAATAGCTTAAGCTACCAGAAAATGTAGATCTAGAAAGAAATTTTGATATAATCATATCATATTTTAGTGTGAGTAATATCGATCATAAAACTTTTTTTACAAGTAATGTTGCATTTATATGTTATTTGAGTTTCTTTCTCTTTTTTTCTTTTTTTTTTAAGATTTGGTTGCTAACTGCTTCAAATGTGGATGAGAGAAATGTTTATAAAAAGTATATAAAGAAACATATAGATGATAAGAGGAAGTTTTGTTAATTTTGATATGCCACACTGATCACTGGCATGTCCTTAGGGTTAATTTGGGGCAAAAAGTACAGACATTATAGTTTCACTAACCACGAGACATGGGCTAGAGACATTGTGACAATACAACCATTTCTAGATACAATGTCAAGTGGATTCCACCAGACGTCAACATTCAGAGCATTCGAATATGAAGCAGTTCCTTGTCGATTACAAAAAGGCTCGTAAGTTTCTCCATATAGCTTATACTTACCAGTTTATTAATTTATGTGATACTTGTTCCTTATTTGTGATGCATAATCATTCTCAGTGATATATTCTGTGTTAGACCCTAGAGGGGGGATGATTAGGGTCTTGTGCTAATCTAATCCGATTTTATACCAATTAAAAACTTGATTGATTGATTAATTAATTCTTGGGAGAGATATATAAATGATATATGAGCAAGAATGAAGAATACAAGCATAAAATAATTGAACACAAGGCAAACTCAAACACAAGATATGATCACGGAGTTCGGTCCCCACGACCTACGTCTCTGCTCCTCACCTCGAAGAGAACTTCACTATCACAACACACCCGGTTTGGAAGCCGGAACTTCTACTACACACTCGGTTATCAAGTTAACCGACAACTCTCACAAATCCTCACAATGTACATACACAAGCAACAACATCAAGTGTTGGTCCTCACGTATCGACTCCCTCAAGTGCTCGGAATTATCACCTCTCACTAGGCCACCGACGCCACTCCTCTCGGTATCGACTCCTTCCTCACCACACACTCCTCTCGGTGTATAAGTGTATTATAATGTGATCTCACAAAAAGCACGAATCTAACAATGGTTGTTCTCTACAATAGATGAGAACTCAATACAGCCCACTCTCACTAAATCACACACTGCTACCCAACAATATATTGTATGAAATATTATAAGCTCAACAAGGTGTGTGATAAAAGAAAGTAACTCAATTAAAATAGCTAAGATGTAAATATGAGCAATTAATCAAAGAGCTATATAAAAGGAGTTTAGAAAACTTCTCAATAAACAAGAAGATCTGTAGAAATATGATGAGGATGTGATCCTCAATGGAAGTTGAGAAAGCCTCTTCTTGTAGTGCAACTCCCACTTTTGTATTAAACAAACAAGGCTTAAACACCTCTTAAACACTTCTTAAATCTTTTATAAAAAGATTTAAACAAAACTCTTGATATTAAGGAGTTGGATGCATAGGGGTATTTATAACAACTCCAAACAGCAACAAAAACAAATGCAAAAAGACCAAAAGATTAGCCGTTACTGTTCAACGGCTAGTTTAGCAGTCGACCGCAGCGACAGGTCCGGTCGACCGCGAGCAGTAGAGAAACAAAGAAAACAAATTGGATCAGCGATGGTCGACCGCAGCGCCAAGGACGGTCGACTGCGAGCTGTTAAAAAAACTTAGCTGGGTCTCTTAAAAAATAGGGGTCGACCGCAGTGCCACTGGCGGTCAACCGTGAGCTGATGAAAAACAGATGTCCAAGTTTGTTAAAAATAGGTTTTTGTTGACATTTAAAAATATCAAACAAGCTCCAAAATAATATGAAATTTGGAGAAACAATTATAAACATGTAAATAAATATTTTGGAAAAGGAATTTTCAAGTTGTATTTCTATTTTAGAGAAATCATTGTTTTCTGTAATAGCGTTGAAAATACATGTTTTTATATGATTTAGACTTTTGACTTAAAACCATGTTTGGAGAAAATCACAAAGATATGTGTGTGTGTGTGTGTGTGTGTGTGTGTGTGTGTGTGTGTTGAGCTTAATATAATACTACACACAACATATCAACCCTATTACCAAAACAAGGATATGAGAAGCTTGATCTTGATGGATAGATAGAGTTGCACAAGCTTCAATATGAGCTAACTTGCCTGACCTATGTATATGAAACCAAACATGCTAAAATGATTGTTAGTCATAAATTGTTTGTAAGATCATCAATCAAAACAAGATGGCCAACAATCTCCCCCTTTTTGATGATGACAAATAATTTACATGTAAATTTACATGTAGATATGAAAATCAACATTGAATCATAAAATACACTTACACATGCAATATACTCACATTAATCACATTCTTTCTCCTCCTTTGGCAACATAAAAAAGGGTAAAAACAATAGGAAAGCAAAAAAGCTCCCCCTATCTTTATGCATGGGTGAGAATGTAAACAAGAATAATGGGATTGCTCCCCCTGTCAATTACACATATTCATGACACAGAAGTGGAGCAAAGCTCCCCCTGTCAATAATATCAACAGAACAAGCCACAACCAAACAGATATATATATATAAAGAAAGGTAGTTATGAAAACATGAGCCATGGTGAAAATGAACCCACTACATGGGGTAAAACAGAGTATCAAACATAGTGTATCACATAACAAACTACTTCAAACCAAACTGAGACAAATCTAAACAATAATGTATCACACACAATAAAAAAGACATAAGTTTTTCAAAACATAGTAAAACCATACTGAATGATAATCAAACACAGTCACTCGTCACCACTTTCTGAGTTACCACCGTCAGAATCCGCTTCTTCTGATCCGAGGTCATCATCCGATCCTTCAGCAGGTCCAGAAGCAGAGCTAGATCCACCATCAGATCCGGGAACAGGAGCTGGAATCCCTAAAGAGAGACGCTAAAGTCTGAGGAGCTCCTTCATGTACCTCCAGAGACTAGACACCAAGGCATCCAGTCAATCCAATCGGCGTACAACCTCGCTGCCAGGAATGGGAGCTGAGCGAGTACGAGGTCAAGGCCTGGAGCTGGATGAAGGAGGCCTAGAAGAAGATGCAATTGCAGGAGGATCAGGAATAGATGTAGGAGCTGGAAGTCCAGGAGAGGGATGAGGTGCATCTAAACGCATCCTGGAGATAGAGGTATTATCAAAGAATTCTTTATTGGCTTCTATCTTAGGCTCACCGGAAAGATTAACAAGGAAGTGTTGAAAGATAAGGGTAAGGAATGGGCCAAAAGGAAGAAACTTTGAGTGGATGCTGAGCATATTTTTTAAGAAGACCTTTCCCCAATTGACTTTAATATGGGCAAAGATAGCATACACTGCATTTACTTTGTCAGGAGCGAAGTGATCAAAACTCCCTGTTTTAGGAATTAAGTTTTGTGCAATGATGCGAGCAGTGATTTTAGCAGAGGGAGTCAAGGAGTTGTTGCTCATGGGGTAAGAGCAACCGGGACGAAATATTTTCTCATCAATAAAGGGGTGATCACGATTGATTTTCATGAGATCGATGTCACTTGTAGGGATCCCGAGGATACCCGCAAGATCATCAGCAGAAAACTCAATAAGGGTGTTTTTAACAAACGTACGAAGACATTTATTACCGTTGACATCAATGAAACCCGTACAATTTGCATAGAAGAGGTAAACTAAATATGGATATGTTGGCTCTAAAAATCTATTATCTAAAAGTCTGTAGAGCCCAACATTTGCAAGAAGATCAGGAATGTGATAGGGTTATAATTCATCATAATTAATAGTTCTACCCAAAAGAATTCTTAATTTGCAAAGTTCTCTATATTTAGGAATGAGATGAGGATTCTTAAGATGATCCTCATAATGTATAGGAACAGGAGGGGGTGCATTGTCAGATTTTGATCTTTTTCTAGGAGGCATGATAGAAATTGAACAGAAAAGCTCCCAAAAAGACCTAGAGTGCAACCCTAGAGAACAGAAAAACACGAGAGAATGAGAGAAAATATACCCAGCAGGAGATGAAGGCCCAAAGAGGAGGAGATGGGGCCGCAGGCGACCGGAGGATGAGCTGCGGTTGACCGGAATAGGGTTTTGATTTGGGAACGATGAAATGAGAGGAGGTGAGGGGTCGGTTCTAAAAATGGTGAACCCAATGGTCAAGATCAGCTCTGGTGATGATCCAATGGTGGAGAGAAAGCGGGTTTAAAAGAAGAGCAACCCAAACCCATAAATCCAATAAGCAAAAAATCCAGAGAAACATATTTTATTTCTTCGCGATCGACCGCGTAGGGTTCGGCGGTCGACCGTGAAAATGGCAGACAATTCATGAAAAAGCAGGCTCTTCGCGGTCGACCGCATAAGGTTTGGTGGTCGACCGTAAAAATAACAGAGAAACAAAACGTTTAAAGCTCGTCGGTCGCGGTCGACCGCATAGGGTTCGGCGGTCGACCGTGAAAATAACAGTTAATACTCAGATAATGATGAATTTGTGGTCGACCGCAGTGACACACATGATCGACCGCTGGGCAATACCAGCAGTAATCAATTATTTTGGTTTTAAATATTTGTTGTATGTATATATAAAATAAGGTAAATGTAAACTTCATACTGTATTTTCAAACAGTAAAAATTACATAAAGGCTCAATTTTGGCAAACTTTTATTTGAAACCAAACATAAAACCAAAGCATAAAAACAAAACAAAATTGATCAAATGTCAAATTTGTTTTGGCACCCAACTATTATTGGTGCCGGAAAACTTAGGAACATCACCCTTATCACTTAAGTTTGAGCCCTTTAGGTTATGAACCCATTTAGGCGTGTTTTGTGCATTAATACGGTCAAAACAAAAATCGTAAGCATGACCCATACGATTGCAATTTGTGCAATGTAAGGTTCGAATTTGTTTGCATTGACCAAAGTATTGTGCACGAGGCTTGTTTGCAAACTAGGTTTTTCTTTGTAGTTATTTTGTAAACGAAATTTCCTTTTTAAATCAAAACAAAATTTTGTCAAGTGACCAAAACGTCCACAAAATTCACATTTATACACTTGAGCATATTTGTGATAATCAGTGTGCGTTTGTACATGTGAATGAGATGGAGAAGCTTGATGGTGTGTACAATCATGTGTAGGCTTGTCAATCTTTTGAGCATTTAGACAAGTTTTAGCTAGATGGCCTTTACGACCGCAAATAGAGCATTTGTGAACCTTGTCATACATGTGTGCATAATGTATAGGATTCTTAGGAGAATTTATATTAGACTTAGCACACAAATCTACAAGCTTCTTGTTATTAGCAATACAAGTGTTTAATGTTGAATCTAATGTGGATATACGTTGTCTTATCTGATTCAACTCATCAATGTGCATACAGGCATTGCTACAAGAAGGAGGATGAACATGATCATTTACCATGGTGTTTAAGTTATTCTTACTAATCTCTAATTCAAGAAAAGCATCACATTTTTCATGAAGCACTTTAGCATTTTCTAATCTCAATTTCTCATTGCATTCTTTAAGATTTATATTTTCATTTGCAATGAAATCAAACTTAGTAGCCAAAGTTTCATGTGAAGATTTTATTTCAACATGCTTGCTTTTTAACTCAATATAGCTACGTTTCAATTTCTTATGGTCATGCAATAATTTATCAAATTCATATGCAAGCTCATCAAAAGTAATATCATCATCATTATCGATCTCGCGTACCTCACTAGGGTTATCTCCTAGTGGTTCCATACATGAAGATGAGACAACTTTAGATTTTGAGGCGGGATTTTTCAACTCTTGTCGGATGGCCTCCAAATCACCTTGATGTGTGTAACAACCGTAAATTTTGATACGTATTTAAATAAATTTTTCTAGTATTTAAAATATTATATTATATTTTATTAATATTTTTCCTAATTTCTAGAATTTTTCTGAGTTTTCAAAATAAATAAATAATAAAATATATAGTCTTGTATTTATTAATTCTCCTAAATATTAATTTATGGTTTAATGATTTTATATATATAATCTTTTGGTAGCTAATATTATTAGTGACCTTGTTATTATTAATGTAAACCTGAGCTTAGTATATTAGTACATATGTAAATATATAAATATTTAGCTGTTAATTATTTATTAATGTTATTATATGGTTAATTATTATTATAATGATTTTTAAAATATTATGAATAAATAAATAAATAAATATATTCCCATAATCTTTTTCCCCTTAATTTTCTCTCATTTGAATTCCTACCATAATCCCCCTAATCAACTTCCAATCAATTCTCTAATCACCATTTAACTATTTCCTATTTTACTCCCGTATTTCTCTCCCTCTCACAATTTGACAGCTCAACCTCCTCCTCTTTATTTTTATTCCCTAAATGTACCTAACCCTAACCTACACTCCCTGTATAAATATCTTTTTCTCTTCTTTTCACGTGATCACCTAAGTCAGCCGCCTACCCTCTTCACCGTACTCTCTCTCTTCTCTCTCTTCTTTTTCTCTTCGACCGCACAACAACCCCAAGCCACCGAGCTTCGAACCCGACTGCCCTCACCACGCTCGTCCCCGCTCCGACGAACCTGACCGCCGCCCGACGCCTC
>NC_033798.1:34812409-34814295 GCF_001876935.1 Asparagus officinalis | reverse complement strand
CCGCTTCACCCCCGCGGCCAACCCCCTCCGCTGTCCGACCGCCTCAGGCCGCCTCCCCCGCGCCGTTCAACCCCTGTCGGCCGCCGCTCTTTTCCTCCGACGACCCCCACAACGCTGACCTCGCCTCCGCCTGACCGAGCCCCGACGACGCGCCTGCTCGATCTCCGGCCACCTGACCAGCCAATGCCTGAACCACGACCACCCTCATCCCCTCCCCATCTCTGTTCTCCCGCAGCACCACCCGCATCGCCAACCGCCGCCTCCTCAGCCCGTGAGCTCGTCGCCGGCGCCTGAACCGACCAGCGGCCTCCCTCTCTCCCCGCTGTTCGCCGCTCCTCCCCGCCGGTCTGACCTCCTCAACCCGCTGCTCCTCGCCGCTGTTCAGATTCTCGTCGAGGCAAGATCCCCTTCACATTTGTTCTTCATGAATCATGTAGCATAGTATATTAGTATGTGTACAGCTCTGGTATATTTGATTGATTAATAAGTTTTAGAAATAATGTTTTCTTTATAAAGAGCCTGTTACATAAACATAACCCAATAGCTCACAGTTTCAGTATCGATGATATGCGCATGGTCCTTACACGTGTCAGTGCATTCAATATTAAATATCATGATCCTGTATACTATTGATTATCATCATTATGTTATTAATGTCACCATCATAAATTAGCAAATATTAATTATTCTAAGTTAAGTTAGGTATCAATGAAACAACTTAGTATGGAAACAATCAACCAGTATGCAAATAATCTTAGATAACATGACATTACATTGACCCGATATGTTGACCCCTTATTTATTTTCACTCATGTCATATATGCACACCTGATTCATCGTTAGCTTATATAGTCATGTTCATCATATGATTTGCATAAAATTAGTTGTGTTTATTTATTATTTCTTGTTTTGTTGATAACCGTTAGTAGTTTATGTTCTTAGTAGCCTAGCGTGTCGTGTATAAGACCTGGATGCCTGTGATTTGTTGACTTAGAAAAGCGAGAAGAGTTGAGATGAGAATTCTTGGTTTAGGAGATCGGATGTGATTGTTGATTATTCCAGTCTCGCACCAACGAAATTCCTGTGTAGCGTTGGGGTGGGTCTGAGGTGCAGTGATATATGGTATTGTTGATTATTCCAGGCTCGCACCAACGAAATTCCTGTGTAGCGTTGGGGTGGGTCTGAGGTGATGTGATATTATGCATTGTTGATTATTCCAGGCTCACACCAACGAATTTCCTGTGTAGCGTTGGGGTGGGTCTGAGGTGATATGATATTGTGATTATTGATTATTTCCAGGCTCGCACCAGTGAAATTCCTGTGTAGTACTGGGGTGAGTCTGAGGGGGGTAGTGAAAAGTTGTACGTAAATGATTTGGTGAACAATCGATTATCCGAGAATATGAACCTTGACTCTAGTAAGATGTGAACCAGTGAGTTGTGATAGGATGACTAGTTGTTTTCTTTTCATATATAGATCAGGATTAATATTTAATTATCTATAATTTGAGACATATGGTATATACATGAGGGTTTCCTTGTTTGGATTATTTCGCTCGACGTACTACGTCTCGAGTTGTATATTTTTAAGTATTAATTCCATCTATTGTATGCCCTTGTGACTTGGATGATTTGACTGGTCGCTAGCTGCATGACCTCGTTACCTGATCGATTTTGGATGCTTTATGTTATCATGATTTAGTAGTGTTTTCATGTTTGATTTGTGGATTTCAGTTGTACGTTCTTTTGTTGTTTCTGTTATCGTATCGTTTTTCGCATTGGATTTTCGTTCGTTCTATTTTCTTTGTGGGGTCGGGTCTTGCCGTGCGCCATGCACCTGACGTACACCTGTTTTCTCTGGTGTACGTCAGACTTAGAGGAAGAACA
>NC_033798.1:34786693-34811798 GCF_001876935.1 Asparagus officinalis | reverse complement strand
GGTTAATATTTAATTATCTATAATTTGAGACATATGGTATATACATGAGGGTTTCCTTGTTTGGATTATTTCGCTCGACGTACTACGTCTCTTGTTGTAGATTTTTAAGTATTAATTCCATCTATTGTATGCCCTTGTGACTTGGATGATTTGACTGGTCGCTAGCTGCATGACCTCGTTACCTGATCGATTTTGGATGCTTTATGTTATCATGATTTAGTAGTGTTTTCATGTTGATTTATGGATTTTAGTTGTACGTTCTTTTGTTGTTTCTGTTATCGTATCGTTTTTCGAATTGGATTTTCGTTCGTTCTATTTTCTTTGTGGGGTCGGGTCTTGCCGTGCGTCATGCACCTGACGTACACCTGTTTTCTCTGGTGTACGTCAGATTTAGAGGAAGAACAGGTCTAGCTAGGAGATCGCCAGAAGCCGGAAGATCCTCAGCAGGAGTGCATTGTAGACTGAGCAGAAGAAGAGTCGAAGTCTATTCTTTTCATTCATTAGTTAATGGTTCCAGTTTACTTTTGTAGTTCTTCTCATTCCTGTCTGATCAATGTATTTCATATTTCTTCAGTTCATTTGTTCAGATTTGTATAAGGGCATATTTGACCCGTATTTTTATGTCTGGGATGATTTACCATTGATGATATGTCTATTTTTATTCTGGGTTGTCTTTATATTCTTGCTATGTGTGATCGGGGACCTGTGACTTCGTATTGTTTTATTTCCAGACGCTTAGCGTATTAGATTGAGAAGAAGAGGTCTAGCACTCATCTCTCCTCAGTCTAATACGTTGCGGGCTTGTTCACGTTCCGGTTCCCGTGTATTTTGGGAAGCGGGGCGTGACAATGGGCATCTATTAAATTCCAAAGCTCGTAAGCACTATCAAAAGAATCAAGTAAGTTAGTAAAAGATAAGCCAAAGGCATTGATTAAGAATCCTAACAAAGACTTGTTTAAGGCAAATAATCTTTTGTCATCATTATTCCACTCGGATTTCTCCGTAATGGGAACACTATAGGCACAGTCAATGACTTGCTAAATGTCAATATTATTAGATCTAGCAAATAGCTTAAATCTAATACACCATTGTGCATAGGGAAAACAATCTAGCCTAGGAGCAGCATTTATAGCATAATCGAGATTAGGTGCATTGTACATGTCCATGATATATGAAGCAACAAAACAAATAAGGTAAATAATAAGATTAGCAAGATAGATAACTTGAATCTTTAACTCAAGACGATAAGTTCTTAAATCAAAGAGTACCAAGCTCTGATATCAATTGTTAGACCCTAGAGTGGGGTGATTAGGATCTTATGCTAATCTAATCCGATTTTATACCAATTAAAAACTTTATTGATTGATTAATTAATTCTTGCAAGAGATATATAAATGATATATGAGCAAGAATGAAGAATACAAGCATAAAATAATTGAACACAAGGCAAACTCAAACACAAGATATGATCACGGAGTTCGGTCCCCACGACCTACGTCTCTGCTCCTCACCTCGAGGAGAACTTTATTATCACAACACACCCGGTTTGGAAGCCGGAACTTCTACTACACACTCGGTTATCAAGTTAACCGACAACTCTCACAAATCCTCACAATGTACATACACAAGCAATAACCTTAAGTGTTGGTCCTCACGTATCGACTCCCTCAAGTGCTCGGAATTATCACCTCTCACTAGGCCACCGACGCCACTCCTCTCGGTATCGACTCCTTCCTCACCACACACTCCTCTCGGTGTACAAGTGTATTATAATGTGATCTCACAAAAAGTACGAATCTAACAATGGTTGTTCTCTACAATAGATGAGAACTTAATACAGCTCACTCTCACTAAATCACACACTGCTACCCAATAATATATTGTATGAAATATTATAAGCTCAACAAGGTGTGTGATAAAAGCAAGTAACTCAATTAAAATAGCTAAGATGTAAATATGAGCAATAAATCAAAGAGCTATATAAAAGGAGTTTAGAAAACTTCTCAATAAACAAGAAGATCTGTAGAAAGATGATGAGGATGTGATCCTCAATGGAAGTTGAGAAAGCCTCTTCTTGTAGTGCAACTCCCCCTTTTGTATTAAACAAACAAGGCTTAAACACCTCTTAAACACTTCTTAAATATTTTATAAATAGATTTAAACAAAACTCTTGATATTGAGGAGTTGGATGCATAGGGGTATTTATAACAACTCCAAACAGCAACAAAAACAAATGCAAAAAGACCAAAAGACCAAACAACAAAGCTGCTGGAAACTAGCCGTTACTGTTCAACGGCTAGTTTGGCGATCGACCACAGAGATAGGTCCGGTCGACCGCGAGCAGTAGAGCAACAAAGAAAATAGACTGGATCAGTGACGGTCGAGTGAGCGCCAAGGGCGGTTGACCGCGAGCTGTTCTCTAGAAAAATGGCGGTCGACCGCAGTGCCACTGGCGGTCGACTGCGAGCTGATGAAAAACAGATGTCCAGGTTTGTTAAAAAGAGGGTTTTGTTGACATTTAAAAATATCAAACAAGCTCCAAAAAATATGGAATTTGGAGAAACGATTATAAACATGTAAATAAACATTTTGGAAAAGGAATTTTTCAAGTTGTATTTCTATTTTAGAGAAATCACTGTTTTCTATAATAGCGCTGAAAATACATGTTTTTATATGATTTAGACTTTTGACTTAAAACCATGTTTCGAGAAAATACAACATATCAACCCTATTACCAAAACAAGGATATGAGAAGCTTGATCTTGATGGATAGATAGAGTTGCATAAGCTTCAATATCAGCTAACTTGCCTGACCTGTGTATATGAAACCAAACATGCTTAAATGATTGTTAGTCGTAAATTAATTGTAAGATCATCAATCAAAACAAGAGGGCCAACATTCTGGTGTTATGAGACATTTATACATTTTTGTGACATATGCTCCTTGTCAGTGACATATGCTGGTGTTACGTGACATTTATACATTATGTGTAACATATACTCATTTTCAGTAACATATAGTTGTTTTATATGACATTTGTATATTCTGTGTGACATGTACTATTATTTGTGACAGTTCATTATTTTCTATGATACCTAGATATTATCTGTGACATTTGTATATGTAGACAATTTGTTGTTGTAAATGCTTGTTACTTCACCTCTTTTCTATTTAGGTACGATTATGACATACATGCATATTAATACATCAAAGTGATTCTAGAAGGAAAGGAGGTCATGAACATCGAAGCTTTGTAAAGGGAGTCTGAAATGTTAAGGACAGGACTTGCAGCTCAAATTATATGTGAAGGCCGAGAATTGAAGAAACTTACACTGAAGTTAGATGCAGATAATCCAAAATATCTTTTGTATTTTGGGGGTAACGATGTATTAGACAAACATGTATAACATAATTTTGTGTTAGATATGACTAATTTTTTTGTAAATTTTGAGACTTGTGGTGACAATGATGAAATGTACATTTGTGATTATGCATGAACGTTTGTTTAGTATATTATATGGAATCTGGAAGTATAAAGCTTACAGGTGTCACAGCTAATACTAATAAGTCCCACAAACAGGTAATTTGTAACATTTAACACACAAATATCACGACAAAATAACAAAAGTAACATATAACAGACAACAGTCCTAAAAGAGTTTGAATTCTGCCAAGAAACGTTAGTCTTGGATAGGTTCAGTGCATGTGGCTCGGTTATGTCCTTCAGTGTGATACGTTGAGCATTTACTTGAACATCTATTCTTAGATCAGTTGTTGATAGGTCTATTCGCGTTTCTTCCACGTCTCTTTGTCATCTTTGGGGAAGTATGCTAACTGTTTCATCTGTGACATCTGACTTATCGTAATCTGGAACAAGAAAGAGAATTTGTTCGTAACTTTTCTTGAAAGCTTCAGTCATCATGAACTAATCGCAATACTGGTACACATCTCTATGCATAAAATTAATAGTAGCACACACATATTTACATGGCATTTGCAACATATCACATGAACTATACGTGCATGTTTCGTGTTCCAAATCAACTTGTATTGATTTCTGAGATGATACCTCAAAGATTTCAGTTGTCGAATGCGAGACTTCAAGAGTGCTTCCCTTCATGCAATTTTCTTGGAGATATTTTTCTGCTTCAGGACAGGGATAGATATTCTATTTTGTTGCCATCTCGCGACGAGTATTCATCCTTTCCATAATTTGCATACGAATGTGATCCATCATATCACAAATAGGAAGTGTTCTTGTCACATGAATCCAAATGTTAAAAGATTCAGCAACATTGGAAGTGATATGACTATTTCTATAAATAAATGTCATATGTATCAAATAGAAATTCACTCTCACAAAGTACAGTACTGTGTCACATATAACAGATAAATGTCACAAGGGATAGAAAAGTGTCACAAAAGACAAATAAAAGTCACACGTAATAGCGTTATGTCACATTCAGCTAGTAAAGGTCACACATAATAGACAAAGGTTGCATATAAAAGTATAATATCACATATAAGTACTATATGTGATATATGAGTGCTAGGTATCACAAACTGCACCAAGAGACACATATGAAGTTTAAAGGTCACAATTAAATCAATAGTGTCACAATATTTGATGTACATTGTATCAGGAAATACAAAATTTGCCCAATTATTTAGACCATAACTGAGAGCTACTTGGTAAGTTTTTTGATTCATCATCCTAATCTCATATAAATAGCTTTATGTATACTTGTATACAACAAACTCAAATTTTTTTAAAATCCATTCAGCCACACTTGAGGAAAAAACCATCTCTTTAAGATTCAATTTGTAATTCTCAACAAAATAAAGTACATATCTAGAATGGTTCGCATCTGGAAATATATATTTCAAAGATTGTTTTATTCATTTGTCAGCATCTAACAAAATGACTAGAGGATGAGGTAGATTATATGGTTCTGTTCGATTGTACAAAATATATCGCAACCCTTGAATAAACCAACTCCAATTTGCTTTATTTTCTTGGTCACAAAAGTAAAATATGAGTGGAAATATGCATTGATTTCCATCATAAGCAATCACACCTAATAAAATCCCTTTTGTAATGATCTTTTAAAAAAGTCTCATCTAGAAAGAGCAATGGCCTACACCCCTTGAGAAGCCCCTGTATACATGCATTATAAGACATAAATAAACGCTTGAATCACCTTTCTTCTTGTTCAATGATGACAACACTACTTGGGTTTGTTTCCATCACCTTATTTTGGACCTTTAAATGATGATTAAAAGGACAAATAATTTGTTAAATGGTGAGAAAATTCTAACGGTCACATGTAAGACGTGAATGTCACGTATAAGGTCTAGGTGTCACATATAAGACCCAAATGTCACATATGATATTGGAATGCCACATTTATTGCCGAAACCTCACATTTACGACTTAAATATCACATATGACGTCTAAATATCACATAATATACTTATACATCACATAGTGTTCTGAAATGTCACATTTAAGATTCATGAATCATATTTAATTTTAACAAATTAATGGACTAACCAAGGTAGTAAACCATATGAATGCCTTATGCAACCAAATATTTGGTCTTTTGATGTCTCCTTAGCACGCCAAGCTTTAGAATAATTAACTTTTAAACCATATTGAGAGTGCAATTCTTTTCTAATGTCAGTTGGCGTGATACATGGACGCCTCTTCATAATTAATTGTTATACTCGTAATCCACCTTCTCGATGCTCTAGAGTGACCAACGGTGCTGTTATGTTGTCCCCAAGTATGTTGAGGAACAAAATTTTTATAGCTAAGGTTAATACATGGATTAATGGTAAAGCGTAAAGCACCCACGGGTATTTTGTTTCTTTTCTAAACATGCAATTCGTACGAATGCGTTTTCGCTCATTGTTAACATATTTAAAAGAGAACTTCTTAGCTATAGAGTAACATATAAGAGTCATTCTAATTTCTTTTGTGCTTTCAAATTGCTGCCATTTTCTAGCAATTGCTTCGTGCCACCATACCGGGATTACTATCGAGTCACTTACTATGTCATCCATCATCCACACATGCTCTCCTTGAGGATTGTCATTTGGGATCCTCTCTGCTTTCTGAATATGCTCCGATGATGGTGGGTTTACAGTAAGAATATTGCAAGTTGAATATAACATATATATAAGTCACGTGCAATGTCTACAAGTCACATATAAGACGTAAGTATCACAGTTTCCATTATAACATGTATACAGAATCTGAAAAGAATCTTTTGAATACTTAGTTAAAACTCTGTTTCTGTCCCTATGGCATGCATGGATCCTCCATCTCCATTGAACGATGATAATCCGTCATGTTGAGAATATCTTCATCTTTTAGAAGCTCAAACAAGACATTGGGAAACTTCTCGAGTGAGTAACTTATCAACAAACTTTCATAATGTACTTTTAAATTCTCTGCAATATGCATCTTCAATTCAGCTAAATTTGTTGCAGAATTGATTTTAATGAGGGTTGCATTGATGTTTAGCGAAATCACACTATTAAGGATTCTTTCATTTTGGTTGGAGAAGTTAAGAGGAAAAAGTTAAGAGCATTTTTGTTGTTGAAGATTGTTGAAGGTCATTGAGTAGAATCTAAAGAGGGAAGAAGGTATTATTTTGACATGGGATGTTATTTGGAGGGAACTTAGTGCGTTTCCCTCCAATTTTTCCTTTCTCTCCAAAAATTCTTTCCCAACCATTAATGTCATTCTTCTCTCTTCTCTTCAACACATTATATGTCACTTCAACTGTACAATGTAATGAGAGGCTGCTTAATGAGACAAAAAATTTAATACTCCACGAAAGGGTAAACTGGACATTACTTCAAAATACAATATCGGGACTTTATACATTGTTGGCTACAGGTGTTTTACCATGGAAACTTGGGTCAAAGTGTTTAAATGGGTTTGACTCTAGTTGGCGCTAGGGAGTGCATAACTT
The DNA here is from genome assembly GCF_001876935.1 of Asparagus officinalis. NCBI lineage: Eukaryota > Viridiplantae > Streptophyta > Magnoliopsida > Asparagales > Asparagaceae > Asparagus > Asparagus officinalis. The sequence continues at coordinate 34,804,814 of NC_033798.1, read as the reverse complement.
TTTATAAATTGCTTGGTCCAAACAATTTTCCTTTAAAATATTACAGATGTAAGGGGCTAATATAAAAGAAAGTCGAATAGAATATCATTGCTAGATCTGAGAATCGGTTTCTATTTATTTTTGCACCTAAAAATAGAAATGAAGGAAAATACCAAATAATTGACAGAAATCAACAAAGAATAACAACTAAACATCCCAGCAACCATATTTTTTGTACAAGTTCGATCAGTGTTCCAAATGTATGGTGACTGGCTATCCACACCAAAAAAAAAAGTAAAAAAACAATATATGATGACTCGAAATGTGGTCAGATGCTTATAGTCAAATATTAGTACCATTCCATAGGAGAGGATATACCCTAATTTTAGGCCCACACATTAATTTGCATTGCTCATGACCTTAAAATCCTTATCCGTTGTTCATCACATTCTTTGTATCTTGTCGATACAATATAGAAATTAGCTGTTTAACTTAAAGCTGATTTGAGATTACTCGGTATAATTCGAATGGAGTTTATTATTCAATCATAAAAGATTATCTTCATTTAATGGTTAAAATGTATTTGCTGAGCTTAAAAGTAATTAATGCTAGTTACAATGGGGTAGTTGAATGATGAATTAAATAGTTGAATGGGTGTAATGAGGGTGTTGAATGGGGTGTTGAAAATGAGGTGGATTAATTAGAGTTGAAAGAATTCAACATGTTGAAAGAGGAGGGAGTGGGACCCGCGCTGGACACGTGGCGGGCTCTGGAAGAGAGAGAAGATGAATTATTAGGTGGTGGGGTAGGGTGTTGAATTTTATTAAACAAAACCATTGTAGAGTGTAAAAGTTGAGTGGGTGTTGAATTATTAGGTGGAAGAGAGGGAAGATGATGTGGAGTGTTAAAAAGTAAAAAGTAGGGTGTTGAAAAATAAAATCATTGTTGATAGTCTAAGTTTGGATTCAACATCCTCATTCATTAACATATTATTTTTTTTAAATAATAATTGCCCACGTAATTAACTTTCAATATACAGTAACAAATTGCATTGAGTTGGCTACCAATATATAATTATTAAACGGCCTTGATATAAATTGGGTTTTTATCTACCAAAAAAAATAGTTGATGATGCTTCGCTTTGATCCATCGTACGTATAAATAAGTTCAACATTAATCCAACGCAAATCTCTTCAGAAGGGTTGATTGCCCAATGAACTTGTATAGCTTCAAATTCGATAGTTTCTGTTTTTTTAATCATTAAATTAACTTGCGTGCATGCATGAATTCTTGTTTTAAGAGTTTTCTTGCATTTGTTACCATGCCATGCACAATAAACCACGCATTCTTATTTTAAGCATTTTCTTGCATTTGTCACCATTATAACCGGAAAAACAAGAGTTGGTAGCCCATATACATCCAACTAGACAACCGAAATCACGGTTGAAAAACAAATTATTCACGTAATGTATTTGTTTACCTTTGAATATTTTTCTAAATTTAAAAAGTTTAAACATCTAGTAAGTTTTTTTTTTTAAAAAACAATCAAATAGCGTGAATTGAAGTTGACGTGAAAAACTAGTCGCGGTCTTTTACTTGATCCCATTTTCAAGAAAATGCATTTACTAAAATTAAGCCTATAACTTGTATGACATCGCTCTTTCATTTAAAGCTTATTGGGATACTGGTATCTTGAATTAATCACGTTTTGATACTATTGATCCAAATCTCATAATTGTGTCTAGAAAGTCCAACAAATTAGCTTTTCTAGCTAACTAGTGGGCCATATGTGTAACCCCCATGAGATGCATGTTATAGTTATTGAAAAATGGATATATTGTTAAAATAATTATTTTTATATAAGTGAAACGTACAACTATAAAAATGATTGAATAACCCTATGGTCTAAACTCTGAAATTCTTACGCTGTGCTTTGCTTTTGCTTATAAATTCATATATTATTAAATTAAGTACTTTATCATTTTTAATTAATCATCAATATCTTGTAATTAACCTTTTCACTAACTCTTCATCTCTTCAAATAATTTGATTATCCAACTTCCTATATGTTTTCTATGAGTTGGACTTTAATGCTCATCTTCTCCTTCCATGGGAATCCAAAACAAAATAATTAGGTATTGCATTAATACATTGTGGATAACTTGTACAATATTAGGCCCAGATATATAGTATAAATATAAGCAAGTTCACCATTTTTATTACAAAACATAAAGAATTTATCGGTCAAGCACCTCTCGTATTCAACTTAATGATGATGAACAGAGTGTTTTTATACATGCATAAAGGGGCCCTGGCATAATATAATCTTGACTATTTGTTCTACAATATCATCTTTTATCTTATCATTCATAACATAACTATATTTTCAGGCCGAATACTAATTATGAAGAACAGATCAAGAATAAATACTTAACCCAAAATGTAATTTCATGGGAATCCAACTTAACCCAAAATGTAATTTCATGGGAATCCAAAAGCACCAACATGATAACTAGCATGATAATTAGTGTTTAACACAAGATATAATTTTATGGGAACCTAATAGTCATTAGAACCACACAAACTTTAATGTGTATAGTTAACGGGAATTATCAACTTTTAGAGTGCCAAAAAAGAAATAAATTTTTTTAACATAACAATCCTCTTTCGTATATAGTATAGATTTTCCTTTATTAGAACTAGTATTTTCAGTGCGTATGATGGAAATCAGAGCGTTTATATTAATTTTTAAAGTGTGAGGACTTTTCTTTTCTACAGTTGAATCTTTTATATTTCAAAGTGTGAGCACTTTACAATTTATATAGATGAGTTAGTTATTGTTACGAGCATTGACTCTGGGTCAGTGGCTAATCTAAAAGTATTAGTGGCCCAGATGAAAGTATTACTGGCCCTAGGGGTGTTAAATGGGTGGGTTTGGGTATTAAATGGGCGGGCCATAAATGGGCGGGCATGTTTTGCTCATTTACCCATTTATGGCCCATTTAACATTTTCTAAATGGGCGGGTTTTTACCCGCCCATTTAATAAACGGGCCGCCCATTTGCCCATTTAACTATAGTAGCTATATATATATAATGCTTTTAGGGTATTTTTTATAAACTTTTAGGGTTTTTTTGTAAACTATTGGGGGATTTTTGTAAACTTTTTGAATTATCAAAATATGCACAGGCATGTACATAACCCATTCAGGAATAGCATGAACATATTGAACAAGATAGCATTAAAATTACCAATCATGTATTTTTTTTCTTTTTACTATACCAAGCGCAAAGAACTCAAAGAATACATCACCTGGAAAATGATATACATTGTTTATACATACACAAAAGAACACTTCTTACAAACTTTTTAGATAAAAACTAGCACTACTTACAACATGGAGTTATTTCAAAGACATATTCAGTATTTAAATGTACTTTAACGAATTGCAAATATCAACAAACAAAAATATATCGATGCAGCTCTTTAGACACAGAATAAGTTAAACTAAGAACTAGCAACAAAGAATTTAACACAAGTAAATAAAGAGAATATACACAAGTTTACAACAAAATAGTTAGGAACTTGATTACCATTATCATAGTCCATCTCCAAATTTACAAAAAATGCAATTACAGTTTACAAAAAATTTAGCAATCCCATTTCCAAATTTACAAAAAATATAATTACAATTTACAAAAAATTTAACTGACCCATCTCCAAATCTCCAAATTTGAGTCAAAAAATTCATTCTCAGAGTGAAGGCGATGCCCTTGGCGGTGGCGAGGGCGATGACGGAGCGTGATTCCCAATTTAGTGCAGTGCGGCCGGATCCTCTGTTGCCTGTAAAGATTGAGAAGAGAATTTTGAAGAAGGGAAAGTGCAAACGTTGCAGAAATGCTTCATAAACTCTTGCTTGATATGTTATGGTAGATAACGGCTGCAAGGTTCCTGGCAATTGTATCTCATGAGGTTGAATGATAAGTAGCAATGAAAGGATCATTCTTTTATAATAATGGAAATCTAATGCATATAATATGTATATGTGGATGTCAATGTAATATATATAGTATAAAGATGTGGATATATTTTATTTGCTAGAAGCACAAGGTGTAAAATCTATGAAGGAAAAAAGAAAAAAAATATATGTTACCTGCCAATCCAGCACATGCAGAAGAGAAGACGATGACAGGAGGAGCCTGGATTCAACCTGCGAGTTGAAAACAGAGAGCAAAAAGATACACATGAGATGGAAGGAAACCACAAATTTTTTTTTCCTTCATTTGAGCTTATTGCTGATTCAGTACTCTAAAAAAAGCTGTTCCATTGCCTTCGAGGATTCTCGCACCGCGAGATGTGTTACATGGAAATGTACCTGCAAGTCATCCAGCTAACATACCTCTGTTGGGCAGGCATCATCAATACTATCTGTTCCATACTCTTTGGTCCCCGAGTTGTTTGCAGGTTGCATCAGCTGGTTCGATTCAGTCATTATATCAGGTTCTTATGGAACATTGGAGTAACTATCATTTGAGAAACAATTGCTATCACCGGTTGAAAATTTTATTTCCCCTTCAAGCATAACATGCCTATCATTCATCAGTGAGCCAGTTGAGTTCTCCACATTTGCAAATCTGTTCCCCTTCAAGCATAACATGCCTATCATTCATCAGTGAGCCAGTTGAGTTCTCCACATTTGCAAATCTTCGAGTAGCATCTTCTCCTGAGATGATCATTCATCAGTGAGCCAGTTGAGTTCTCCACATTTGCAAATCTTCGAGTAGCATCTTCTCCTGAGATGATAAAGCCCATGAGGGTTTTCTGCCAGGGATCAAGAGGACTGTGTCTGTCATCACAGAACTGTGACATACGCAGCCCTGTTATAGTAATAATGCAACTATATTACATTCTGGAACACAGTAACAATATGTCAAAAAAAGTAATAGTCAAATGGCATAGTTGGCATTCTGAGACTAAAACGACTGACGTCCTCCTCCCGCTTAAATAGAACAGGAGCCATGCCAGAAATAGAACAGGTGATACTAAGCAATCCAAGAAAGGTGGCAACTAATATCACAATTGATTTACTCCCATGCATCATAGTACAAGAAAAAAAGGCTAGAATACTTCAAATAAAAAAAGAAAAGGAAAAAAGAAGATCTGGACTAATTCACTAAAATAATAGTAAGCAAGAAGAAAAAAACTGCATGTTATGGTAATATTAACCAGGTTCCTTGGAAACACTATGTATAAACAATATATGAAACATAAATGAGCTATGCCTTAAAAAGCAAGTGAAACGACATCGATATTTGATTCAGTTTTGGTCAAGAGAATGCACATATCCAAAACATCATCCTAGGATGATCCCATGCAGCTCCTTCACCAGTGACCTCATTAGCAATATTCAGTTTCAGGAACTACTAAACTATTACTATAAACCTGATGGCTAACTAAAATCCATTTCTATCATAGATTGCCATTAATGATCTTCCGATATACATATATGTACACCTCTCTTAACTTTCTTTTATTTACGACATTCAAATAAAGTCTTTAAAACTCTTATAGTATGTGTAACTCTTGCAGTGGTGATGATGATCACTATTAAAGATGCAATCTACCATTCAAAAACTGAAAAACAATATAATATATGTGAAACATTTTTTTTAAGAAGGAATTTCAATAACATACTTCTCTTTAACACTTTCATCATCTTTCTTATTGCATTAAGAAAACAACTTCCTTATACAAAATGCAACCATAAGTTGAAAGTTGAAACCAAAGAGCACTCTGAACTAATCCAAATAATATTCCCAAATTCAAGAGTCTTACCTAACCCAGCTTAAATCATATATCTTTCACCAACTACCCTTTACCAGCTTCCACATGAAGAAATAGTACTTTAAGACAAGAGAACCAGGTCAAAGTCTTCACACATATATACTTATCTAATGAATAAATATAGTTTTCCCTCAACTCAGCCATTAATCATGTCAAATTGTCTTAACTAACTAAAAAATTAGTACCTTGTGCTTGTTTCTAAAAATTAAAAATACGAAAAGAACAATATATGGTACGAAAAGAATCACTAGATCATAGACTCCCCAAAATTCAACAGATCACAAATTGGGCAACAAATGAGCATGAATGAAACCTTAGAAAGAGGAATAGATTATCTATGATCAAATTAATTTACATGAAAGCCAATGATCAACTCCGGAAACGGAACATTTGAGCTTGAATCAAATTAATTTAAAGAAACTTGAGAAAAATGAAAGAAACCTAAGTTTGTATTCTAGCAAGTGATTACAGAATACAGCAGTGTCATAAACTAATAATCCCATTAATATAACAGTCTCTGAGCATTCATAGGTTATGAATGTTTAATATAATATGATTAATATTAACTTCGAAAGCGTGGTTAGATGACCAAACTACTCATTCCCTCCCCATTCAGTAAGCATTCAGCCTGAAATCCTAGAACATGTACCCTCTTCAGTAAGCATTCAGCCTGTGTCTCAATGAAGTTATTGAACTACAATGGCACAATGAGCTATCATTCAAATAATTTTGGTTAGCAGTGAATTATAAATTATAAATTACACTAAAAAATCTAAATTCCTGCCATTTCCCATTACAACAAAGCTACTAAACAATAGCAGCTAATTAGTAAAACTTTTTTAAAAAGGATCTACTAGAAATTAGAAGATAAAGCCCATATCAATTGAAAATTTTAAAACCGTAGAAACTAAATCAAAATAAGGAATAATTGTAATTTAAAATAAATCCTAGAATATAAAATTACCTTCTCTTGATCTGAGGATTGGGGATCAAAGATAAGAGGAGATCGAAGGGCAGGAGAAGAGATCTAGGTCGAGAAGTGGAGATCGAAGGAGAAGAGATCAGAGGCCAGAGGTGATCGAAGGCAGAGCTCGAGCTCAAGAGAGAGAGGAGATCGGAGGCCGGAGGTCGAGGTCGAGGTCGAGCTCGAGGGGAGAGGAGGAGGTCGGAAGCTAGAGGTCGAGGTCGAGCTCGAGGTAGAGATGAAGAGGAGAGAAAATCGTGATTTTTGAGATCGGGTAGTTTCTGAAGGGTGAAGAGTGAAGGCGAAGGGTTTGCTGGAGTCGGGTTTTGGTTTTGGGAATGGGTGGGCAAACGGGTGAATATAGACCACCCATTTAGCACCCATTTAGTTTGGTTTAAGAGAAATCTGCCCGATTAGACCCATTTAACTAAATGGGTGGGTTTTGGGCGGGCTAAATGATGGGTGGGTCAGGTGGGCAAATGGGTATGGGCAAAATCTGCCTTCCCTAACTGGCCTCGTTGCACTGCACAGATTCGTGGTCCCTCAGAGAAGGCGCTCCACTGGGCCTTCTTTTCTAGGTGTGGATGTCGCCGTACAGCGATCCTGACGTCAGTATTAAAAAAGCTATCGCATTCGGGGGTAATTACTATTATGCCACTATGGGATTATAGCCTATGGACGTCCAATAACGGGTTGGGTACTCTTTCGTAATGTAGCCCAAGTTCAACCCTCAAACACAAGAGTTACGAGCTGGTATTAAGAATCAATAGTATATTTTTGGATTCTTTAGGAAAAGTTGTTCTAGGCTACTTTTTAACAAGTCTCATGTGCTGCATATCATTCATCTTTTCAACATGTGTTTCTCAACTCGACTCACTTTCTCGTATAAAAGCCCATTTTTATATTGCCACCTCCCAAAAAAAGAAAATAAATTTTCCTTATTCCCAAAATACTCTCACCCTCAATTATCTCATCTTTCTTTTATTTTCTCATGAACCCATGAAAAATATTTTCTTCTTCTCCTCCTACACCGTAACTATTATTTCTTTCACCACTATCTTTCTTATTCCATTCTCCTTCTCTTTCTTCCCATCTCTCTTTTCTTTTCTCACGAATCCATGAAAAATATTTCCTTCTACTCCTCCTTCTTTTCAACCATTATTTCTTTCACCACCATATTTCTTATATATTCTCATTATAGTTTTCCTCGTCGCTTCTCAATCATTATCTTTTTTATGGCTGTGGTCACATTTCTGTTATTTTTTTCTCTTTCTTAAGTTATTCATCTTCCTTCTTATTTTATATATAACCACTGCTGCATCATTCAAAACCTATCATTTTTGGCTTAAAACGAACAATCCCTTAAAGCCACACCGAAGTTAAACTTAATACCTAATAGTCAAAGTTAACATCATAGTTAAATTTAACATTTAATAGCTAAACTTAATATTGAATCTTTAATGTTAACAACTAAGCTTTTAAAAGTTAACATGTGAAGCCTACATTAAGTTTTTGCCACCATTGTCTCTCCTCTACTATTTTTTCCTCTTTCATCAACTATCTCTACTCCTCCTTCCACAAAAATCTATAACATCCCTCAATAGCTATCTCCTTTAGCTAAAATGACATATTTTGAGTGTTAATTTTAATTTTTGAGAATTAACTTTAAATAACTATAAATTTTAAGTGTTGATTTTAACACTTGAAATTTAAATTTAACGATCAAAATTTTAACTTAACACTCAAAGTTTTTAAGTTAACACTCAAAATTTAAACTTAATACTAAAAAATGACTCTTTAACTAAAGGGACCTTTAAGAGATATGGTGATGGTTGTGGAAGAAGAAAAAGTAAAGATGGTTAAAGAAAGAGGAAAAGCGGATGAGATGTTGTGATGATAGAAAAACTTAATTGTTAGTCTAATATTTTAGACCTTACATGCTAATAGTAAAACTTATTAATTAACTTTAAATCTTCAATGTTAAGTTTAATTTTTAGGTTTTAAGTTTAACTATTAGATGTTAAGCTTAACCATGAAGTGTTAACTTTAGCGTGATTTTAGGGAATGATCCGTTTAAGCAAAAGTGACAATATTTGAGTGTTGTTACACCTATTATGGGACATAGGAGAGTGTAAGAAGGGGGAAGAAGGTGTAGACAAAGAAGGAAGGAAAAGGAAGGTGGATACAAAAGTAGATAGATGAAGAAGGCAAAAATGAGATGGATGAGAGAGGAGGGGGAGGGAGAAAGAAAAGTGTAAGAGGAGAAATGAGAATTGAGTTGAGATAGAGAAGAGACGAGATGAGAAAATAAAGTTGATATGACTAAAAGAGCAGGATGAAGGATGATGGGCAAAGAAGAGAGGAAGATGAAGATTGGAGGATGGAGATAGAGTGAAGAGGAAGAGAGGAGGGATGAAGCATGATGAAAGAGAGAGAAAAGAGGAGAAGGATGTGACGTCCCTGGTTTCACACGAGGCTATAGTCCTAGGTAAATCTAGAGATATCAAAACTGCCATGCACCCACATAGTGCAATAACACGTTTCACCATCACAGAATATCTTTCTAGTAGAATTAATTAAGAATAGTGCAGGTATAAGCAGATACAAGAAAAGTAAAAATGAAATGAACATGCCAAGAGAAATAAATATCAAAAAAATATGATCATGTCTCAACTGAATAAAAAGAGTACAACTGATGAACTAAAATAAATATAAAATATCTCAATACACAGAGTCAACTGAAATAGTACTAAAGCTCTCAGCCTTCAAAATAAAATACAAGTTTATAAATCACTAAACAAATACTAAACTAATATGGAGCAGAAGCTGTCTATCAAGAAATAACGGCGACTATACAGTAACTCCGTCAACCTACCGCCCTCCGAAACTTTGATCCGCTGCATAAAAAGAACGAGAAACAACAGAACCAGAGCGCTAGCAAGATCATCTCCATCTGTCCCCAGGAGAATGACTGCTACATATAATGGAGGCTCTACCTATATATGGATAGTCTACCTAAATTATTTACCTTGTACCAGATAAGGTTAATTCTTAGACATCCACAACACGAGACTGGTACGTCGAGCGAAATAATCCAAATAAGAAAACCCTCATGTATATACCATATTTCTCAAATTATGAATCGCTAAATATTGTTTGCGTCAGAAATTATTTTATTTGCAGAACTCATTACAAATGGTTTATCGAATACAATGAATACAAAGAAATAAGTCTTTTTATAAGACCTCTTATTACAAACAAATAACCTTCTAGAAACTCACGTAGAGGACGTTTATCACCCGCTGCTTGCGTGAGATTTTTGCCTGTGCTGGGGGTATGTTAGCCCATGGATAATCGAATCACGGATCCAAGTTGAATCGTGAAGAAGGCTTAAGGTCGATGTTTCTCGTTTTAGAAATAAAGACAGAAGTGAATAACTTAGCAAAGTAAGATAAAACACTCTTCTCAAGATAAAATCAAAGCTTAGTTCTCGAGGAAACACCAAAGTCTCTTGGAAGTGCTTGAAAATAATAAAGACTCTCTCTCTTGCTCAAAAAATCACCAAATTGCTCAAGTCTCTGCCTTTTCTATCTTTGTTTTCTTGGTCCTCATGCATATAGATGTTAGGGAAACATTTATACTCCGTAGAAGCAGTTACTGAAGATAGAAAATTATAAAAAAACTAACTTGTCAACCCCTCATTTCCGAGACATATTCCGTGTTTCGGAAGAAGGAAGTTCGTCAGCCCATTTTTAACCGATTTTTCATGTTTTAATGCCATTATCTCTGTAGTTATGGGCGTATTTTATGCTTGTAATGGCCCTCCCACATTCACACATGATCCCTAGCAGTTATGAAGCCACGTAGGCTGCACAAAACCCAAGAAAACCATCAACAGAAGTGCAAAACTCCACCATAGTTTCTGTGACACATTCTGTGCCTCGAAAATAATGAGTTGTCTCATAGCTTTCGAGACACTTTCTATGTCATGGAAACAATGAGTTACCTTATAGTTTCCGAGACAACTTCATTGTCTTGCAATTTGTGTGATGCCTGATTGTTGTTTTGTATTTTTGTGCATTCCTTAGTTGGTCTTTGACATCGGATGATCTTCTTTGACTCAGATAATAACGTTTATCACCTTTTCTTTATTTTGAGTTGTGTATGATAACTTATAGGTAATTTTTGACGCCTACAGATACCTCCTCTAAAGTATTTTAGCCTCATTCTTTCATAGAGGAGGCTAAAATACTTTAGATATGATACGCCTAGCCTTTAATTCGTTGATTTCTTCAGATTTTAGTCTATTCAGTATTTTGTCGAATAGCTGCAATACTTCCGATGTTGTGTTTATCGTCTGGCCGTTGTTGAAATCTTGAACTGAGACTGGTGTGTTAATTTTTGAATTACCTCGTGTCGTTGAATTAACGTTGAATTGGTCACCTTCGTCGGGAGTGTTCGCTCGAAAAATCGTTGCTTTCTTCATTGATTCCATTGCTATCTTGGATAACAGTTTTTTCGGTTACAGAAGATTCGGACTTTTTTTAGATCCGGTTACAATGAAAATCAAAAATAAAGAAAATTAAAAATTACAACTTTTTCTCTTTCGTCGAACAAATCGCGAGCTCCTATTATTCGGTCACTCGCTTGGGTGGGTTGTTTGCCTGCGCCGGGGTTGTTTGCCGTGGACCACCGCGCGATCTAGATCCGAATAGATCTACGCAGTATAACTGGTATTATTTCACTAAGGAAATAATAGCCGGAGGGATTATTTCACCAAGGAAACAATCGCTCGAATCTCGGGATCAAAGACCAAGCTTTGATCCGGAGTGTAACAACGTAGATCTGAGATCTCAATCCCCTCGAACTCCTGCCTTTTTGTGATGCGGGTGCTCTTCGAGAATCAGATCCGAACATCCAAGTCTTCAAGCCTTCAAAAACTCCAAGATGAGGTCTCAATCCGGCAGAGTTTCGGCTCTCCAAAAGTTCTTCCCAAAAAGTCCTCCAAAATGATGAATGACCCCGCCTATTTATAGGCAACCAGATCTGTGCATTTGGCACAGATCTGGGCGGCCACCTCAGGGTGGCTCGGCTGCCGAGCCACCCCAGGGTGGCTTGGCTTTGGCCGAGCCACCCCAGGGTGGCTCGGCCTTGGCCGAGCCACTCCGGGTTTTGCGTCCGTCGTTCAGTTGTTTCAGTCCTTGTATCCGCTTCGTCCGTGATTCGGTTATGCGGTTGATTGGTCTGAAATCGATTCGTTGACTTGATTCCTGATTTGGTAATGAATCCGACTCTGAGTTTGATTCCAAAACTAATCATGACTCGATCGCGATTCATCCGAATTCGCCTGTGGCGTTGCTCTGAACCCCGATTTGTTCTGAATCCTGATTTGGAAGTCTGAATCCCGATTAGGCAGTAAGTCAGCTTTGGTGTCTGAGTTCGAGTCCGTTATATGGTTGGATGACTCGTTGACTCCATGGACCGTTGGTTTGATTCCACACACGAGTGGATTCATTCCGTCGTTTACGTGCGGTTCGCCAGCTTTGTAGCCTTGTTAATCCGCTTCATTGCGTGTCACTTGGCTTCGGTGTTGTGGACTGACGTTCATGCTTAGATACGTCGCCTGATGGTTCATTAGTTCGTGTTGAACCGTGTCAAGGGACCTATAAGCAATTTTATATGCCTACAATCATTATGACTGTCCCAACCTTCAATCGGTGTAACGGGCTCTTGGAATGGCTTCTATTCTCGATTCCTTCAATCCTCCAGGCTATTCGGTGCTTTGTCGAATGCTTGAGAGGGTTCCGGTGCTGCATTTATTGTCTGACCGTTGTCGGAATTTTGAATTTGAAGTCGATTCTTGATTTCCTGGCTTTTTAGCTCGAATTAGTTGCTTCAACATGGAATTGACCATCGGTTGACGGCTTTGAATCTTCATTGTGACGCGTTGTCCGGCGTTTAACACAGTTTATACTCGTAAGTATTTTGGAGTCTACACAGTTTAAGCTCTTAAGGAGTTGGAGCGGGGAGGTCTAGTTTATACTCATACACTCCTGGGAGTTATGTTAAGTTATCCTTAAGAATATTTTTTAGAAAAATATTCTCGAGAAACTTCTCAACAAAGAGGAGGGAATAGTTTATACTCGTATACCTTATTGGAGTATTCTTTAGGTTCGAATAATCTGAACCGGCCCAAAAAATGTGCCAAAAAAGGCAGTATTTGGGTTCAAAATCTCTCCGACCCTTCCAAATATATGGTAGAGGGGTTAAATAGGTGAAGGACTGAACCGTAGGTTGATCAAAAGTCGTTTCAATGCTTAATTCAGCTCCAATTTGAATTCTGGTTCAAATTTGGTTCAAACTGGTTCAATTTGGCTCAGACTGGCTCATTCTGGTTCAATCTGGCTCAATTTGGCTCATTCTGGTCTGGTCTGGTCCAGCCAGGCTCAATCTGGCTCAATTTGGCTCATTCTGGCTCATTCTGGCTCATTCTGGTCCATTCTGGTCCATTCTGGTCCAATCTGGCTTGGTCTGGTTTAGCTCGGTCTGGTCTGGTTCTGCCAGATCTGGTTCAAGGCTATAAGAGGGGGTTTTTTTTTCTTTTTCTTCCTCTCTTTCTAGGGCCGGCCATCCCCTCCCTCTCTTCTCTTGATTTCTCTTCCCTCGAGCATCCATTCTCTTTCAAACCTTGATATTTGTCTTAAATCTGGCTTTCCTTTGAATCTTGGACTGAGAAATCTCCCAAAAACTCCAAATAAAAAGTTCTCTTCCCTCGAGCATCCATTCTCTTTCAAACCTTGATATTTGTCTTAGATCTGGCTTTCCTTTGAATCTTGGACTGAGAAATCTCCCAAAAACTCCAAACCAAAAGTTTCTTTCAGGCCCCTCGAGCGCGTGTCCAAGTTTCCTTAAAGGTCTCGCCTTTATTGGATTTTGGGCTTTTCTTCAGGTAAATCCTCCGCCATCTTGATCTATTTCATGTTTGATCTAGTGTATGGAGTCGCGGGATCGCATATAAGGGTTGAGGGTGTGATTTGATGCCTCAGGGCTCGCCTTTTTAGGGGTGGAATTGCGATAAAAAATGGGATTTTTCCTTTTCTAGATCTGATCCCTCAATTTACCTTGCAGGTTTCTATGTCCCGTATGGCGAGGGGTCAATCCTCTACCGCGCCGACTGATGGCGCGCCTCCCTCTTATGCCGGTGAACTACTTTTTCTGGAAATTTACAAATTAGTCTATTTTTTCTTGGAAATTTGCAAATTGGTCCTTTTTTTTACTCCCCGTTGTTCTCCTTGGTGAGGCAACCGGGAAAAGCCTTGATTCTCCTTGGTGAGGATCGACGCTTCAAAGATATGTTTTGCTTGGTCAAAACACTATCTCATAATAAATAAAGGGGGCGTTTTGTCGTTGTGTTGTGCCTTATAAGGCAGGGATATATTGTCGATATACCTTATCTTATGAAGGTGCAACGTGGCCAAAACGTCACACCCTTTATAAGGCAATGACTCTATCTTACCCCTTCGTAAGATGAGTTCAATTTCCTTTTATAACTGGAATTAACAAACACTTAATTGCTTGTTTTCAGTGGAGGGACGTCGTGACGAGTATTATTCGACGTCTGATGATTTTTCGCCGATTCCACCTACTTCCCAGTCTGTTCCGGGCACATCGACTGAGGTTGTCCAGGCGGTGAAGGAAGGTGGACATCAAACCCTTCGTCAGCTGATTACAGATGCGCCCCTCGTGAAGGATGCTAGTTCTGTTCAGTCTCTCAGGAAGACTGATTTCTTGTTTGGCGATTCTGTCAGATATCCCGATGCAGCATTTATCGACGTCGAGCAGTGGCTTCATAAGGCTGGCAGTAGTTTCTTGTATTTGCCGAGGATTCCTCGACATCGTTCTTTGACTGAGCTCAGGCGTCAGGCTGTGAAGCGGGAGATGTCGTGGCGTTTGACAGAGGAGCATGAGAGCATTCACTGCAGCTACATTACTCATCAGGCAGTTCCTGGTTCGAGCAGGAATCACATTGTTGGACTGCGTCCTGGAGTACTGGGGCTAGATGCACCGCCCCGTAACGAGTTCCTTGCGTCCGCTTCCACTTTGAGGAATCGCTTCGCTCCATTCTTTGGACAAGTTTTGGTGGGCTCGTATGACGAAGTACGTCCTGAGTCGATGGAGCGAGGAGTTGCATGCTTGCGGTCTTTATGCAGCCATTCGTGCCACCATGCATGGTTTACCCGTTAGTGCGAAGCATTTCTTTGCCTTATGCGAGCTTTATAATCCGGACTCGAACACCTTTCTGACTAGGCACGGAGAGTTGGGCTTGGCTCTCCATGAGATGCATAAGATTTCTGGTTTGCCCATGGGTCAGATGTTATACTAGGAGTATTTTCCTTCCAACCATGAACTGAGTCAGCTGAAAGATCGCATGCCTGACCGCTACGAGACCTTATAGGACCTCACTTGTCACTATCACATTGCTTTGGCACAGTCTAAACCCCTAGCGAAGAGGACCAAATCAAATGTGAGCCTGAAGCAATTCGCATCATATTTGTTCAGGAATCTAGAGAGCCATTCTGGCAAAGCTATTTGTGAACTGGCACCGCTGACTCCTTCAGAGGTTAATGAGCTGCTGAAGAAGACTGACGCCCACTCCTATACCATTAGCAGTCCTGAGAGTGGCTTTCCTGCAGGGACTAAATTCAGATCGTTCTTATGTCATGCGACCGCACCGATTCGTCTGATGACTCTTCTTGCCGGTTACCTCGCTATCTGGTTAAAGAAATACGTGGTCCCATATCAGTCTGGTGACGCTCTGCCACTGGAAGTGCTCTATCCTGCGGTTCAACTTGCCTACAGAAAGGAACTTTCCCTTCTTCCGGTGATGGTGGCTAACATTCATCGAGGGCTTCGACAAATTTCTGGCGCTTTTACACGGGAGGAGAAGGAATCGCCGACTCAGATTCCTACCACTAAGGTGGAGCTTCCGTATGTTTATTTGATGGCTTGGTTCGTCCTTCATCGTTCTGACATGATGTCGGTACCACATGCCATGGACCACTCTGTTCCCTTACTACAGCTGCTTGAAAATGGCGAGTGGGAAGGCCGAGGATTCTCTGATATCAGGAGGCAGCTACAGGTCCACAAGTGCTGGGCATTCTCCACTTGCTTTCCGCAGTTCTCCATTCGGTATGGCGAGTGTTTGATTGATGAGGAGAAGCCGAGGGAGTATCGCACTTATTTAGATATCGGCTGCTTTAATTGGCTAGTGAACATCAGGCCAGGCTACTTGAGAGCCGTATTTACCCTGCCGATTCGCTCACCAGTTTGGTTATGACCAGCTTTATGTTGGGAACCCGCGCCAGCAGCTTCGGGCTCATGGAGGTTTGGTGGACGGTCTTCGTGTATGGTTGTGGACTGTGACAGGCTGCACTGGTGCTAGGTTCAGTCTCCCGGGTACTGAACGACAGTTGAACCTCACTTTCTTGAGCTACAGGTGGTTATTAGCAGCTAATAAGACTGTCCCTATGAAGCCTATTGAAGAGTTGGTGGCCGAAGAAGCCTCTCAGATTGATTCTCATATGATCCGGGACGATGCTCGGTCACAGAGGGCGCGGGGCAAGACCCGCCGACTTGATGCAGAAGGTCATAGGGTCTTTAGTTCTGCTGAAGAGGCTTCAGGCGGAGATCCTGAAGACTACGAGGCAGATTTCGAGCGAGGTTAGTCACCCATCTTTTCTTTCTGCATTTCCGAATTGCCAGTCCTGACCACTATCTGATATTTCAGGGACAGCGACAAACAGTGAAGAGGAATTCCGTCCTTTTGCTCGGGCAAGACCTTCGACTACCGTCCGTGCTGATAGGCGGAAGAGACTAGCCCATAAGCCGCCTGCAGATTCGCGGGCATCTGAGATGGACTTGGCTGGTGATGATCCTGCTGGTGACAGAGGTAACATCTACTCTATAGATCATTCTCTTGATCGTTTAGATTTTTAGGCTCATGCTTTCCCATTCCATGCAGGAGAGCGCGAGGAAGGGGAGATGAGTTTTGATCCTGCTCCTCATGAGTTTGCATCTTCTTGTGAGCCTGACTCACCTTACCAGGTAGAAAAACTTGCAGAAGCCGCCGACTTTAGGGAGGCTACCAATGTAGGACCTGATTCAGTGAATCCAGATACATCTACGAGAGGTAACTTATTTCCATTGGTCATATTCTCTTCATTCTTCTTTCGTACTTACATTTCTTTGTGTCAGATTTTTCGATTGATGATTTCGACGAGGCAGGTTTGCCTGCAGACACTTCTATGTTCCACTTCATATATGACTCTCCTCAGATCGATGGCCCGCTGCCCGAGGATATGTTTCCTGAGCCCGTACTCCCTCAGGATCCCGAGAATGGTTCTTTTGAAAGTACGTGCCTCTTCTCGAGTTAATTATAGGACTAGCCAATTTTTTGACTAATGCAGCTATAATGTAATGCATCTGAACATTCTGTTCTGTGTTTAACAGGAGCTTTTGCCGAGGCTGATCCTGCTGAGCCGGCTGTGAGACCAACTCCACCAGTTGACACACCCACAGCCGTTACGTCTCCGCTACCCCCAGCGACTCAAGGGGAAGGAGGTATAAATTAAGCCGCTGAAAATGTCATTTATTTCCTTATTAAGGCTTTTTGACGGATTTCTCCTTTTTGTGTAGGGCTTTCCTCTCGGCTTCATGTCCTCGTGAAGGAGTTGTTATCGGACAATGACCCTGAGAAGATCGTCATTTGTGTAGAAGTCCGCTCTTTCTTCTCCTTTATGAATGTTATGCTTGGCAAACTCCTCCACGACGGACTTTCCCTTCGCCAGTTTAAACCATTCCTTGATTCTAAAATAAATTTAATAAGGGATGCGGGATACCCGGATCTGGCGAGAGTTATATTCGATGACCTTGACTGCTTAGAGCGTGAGCTTCAGATGTTTCACGAGCTCCGGGATGCAGGTGCCTCTTCATTCATTGCTGCTGAGTTGGATACTCGCTTACAGTCATGGCGCAGTACTCGGATGGTTGCTGAGCTCGAGATTCAGGTGCAGCGGGGCCGAATAGATCGAGTTGAGGCTAACCTTGCTACTAAATCATCCTCACTTGACGAGCTTGATTCTTCCATCGCTTCTTGTGAGACCCAGATAGATCAGCTCCGACGAGAACTCCGTGAGAAGGAGGAGACTTTGAGTATTCTCCAGATGACAAAGCTGCAGGATCAGCAAACACACACTGCTTTATCTGATGAGCTGAAGTCCTTGAAGCAGCAGCTGGTCGAGACAGAGGAAGTTGCGGTGAAGACTTTAGCCGCCAA
>NC_033798.1:34775784-34776129 GCF_001876935.1 Asparagus officinalis | reverse complement strand
GTATATATTGTTCGCGGGAAAAATCGTTGTTTTCTTCATTGATTCCATTGCTATCTTGAATAAACAGTTTTTCGGTTACAGAAGATCCGGTCTTTTTTAGATCCGGTTACAATGAAAATCAAAAATAAAGAAAATTAAAAAATTACAACTTTTTCTCCTTCGTCGAACAAATCGCGAGCTCCTGTTATTCGGTCACTCGCTTGCGTGGGTTGTTTGCCTGCGCCGGGGTTGTTTGCCGTAGACCACCGCGCGATCTAGATCCGGACAGATCTACGCAGTATAACGGGTATTATTTCACTAAGGAAATAATAGCCGGAGGGATTATTTCACCAAGGAAACAATCGC
>NC_033798.1:34741572-34775485 GCF_001876935.1 Asparagus officinalis | reverse complement strand
CTGAGGTGGCTCGGCCACCGAGCCACCTCAGGGTGGCTCTGCTTTGGCCGAGCCACTCCAGGGTGGCTCGGCCTTAGCCGAGCCACTCTGGGCTTTGCGTCCGTCGTTCGGTTGTTTCGGTCCTTGTATCCGCTTCGTCCGTGATTCGGTTATGCGGTTGATTGGTCTGAAATCGATTCGTTGACTTGATTCCTGATTTGGCAATGAATCTGACTCTGAGTCCTAGGGTGGCTCGGCCTTGGCCGAGCCACCCTGAGGTGGCTCGGCCACCGAGCCACCCTAGGGTGGCTCGGCCTTGGCCGAGCCACCCCAAGGTGGCTCGGCTTTGGCCGAGCCACCCCAGGGTGGCTCGGCCTTAGCCGAGCCACTCTGGGCTTTGCGTCCGTCGTTCGGTTGTTTCGGTTCTTGTATCCGCTTCGTCCGTGATTCGGTTATGCGGTTGATTGGTCTGAAATCGATTCGTTGACTTGATTCCTGATTTGGAAGTCTGGATCCCGATTAGGCAGTAAATCGGCTTTGGTGTCTGAGTTCGAATCCGTTATATGGTTGGATGACTCGTTGACTCCCTGGACCGTTGGTTTGATTCCGCACGCGAGTGGATTCATTCCGTCGTTCACGTGCGGTTCGTCAGCTTCGTAGCCTTGTTAATCCGCTTCATTGCGTGTCACTTGGCTTCGGTGTTGTGGACTGACGTTCATGCTTAGATACGTCGCCTGATGGTTCATTAGTTCGTGTTGAACCATGTCAAGGGACCTATAAGCAATTTTATATGCCTACAGGGAGTTTGTATCTGAATCATGATTGAACTCCTTAAAATTATCCTTTAACTTAGGATCTTTCCTAAGCCTTGTTTCTGCGAAATTATCAACGTGTTGACTGGCGTCGACTTTCATTACGACGCGTTGACCGGTGTCGATCTTCGTTGCGGTGTGAACACAGTTTATACTCATACGTAACTGGAGTCTACACAGTTTAAGCTCTTAAGGCGTTGGAGAATGGAGAATCAGTTTATACTCGTGTATTCATCAGAGTTTTTAGGAGTCGGTTTAACCTTGTGTACTCGTTGGAGGTTCAAGGAGATGTAGTTTATACTCGTATACTCATCGGAGTGTTCAGGAATTAGTTTAACCTCGTGTACCTGATACGAGTCGCCGTGCAAGCACCATTGATCACGGAATTATCAAGAATGGGTTGCGAAGAAAATAACAAAAGAACACACAAAAGAGTTGATTTGGGCGAAGGAAAATACCTTCTCTAGATTATGAGAATTAATAGATTATAAATCTCTCTCACACAATCTCTCTAGATCAAAGAACAACCTTCCTGATCTCTTTTCTGATTACAATATGGTTGCCAAACCCTAGGAAAGTTGTATTTCTATTTATATCAAATAGAAATCCTAAACAGTGCAGGAAATGAGGCTCACGCCCAAAACTACGTCGCGGTCGACCGCGACGGTCGACCACGAAAGTATCACGGTCGACCGTGGCTGATCCGTGGTCGACCAAACCAAAACCCGAGAGCAGTTTTGATTATAGTCATGTCACGGTCGACCGTGGTGGTCGACCGGGATCTTGCGGTCGAGCGCGGTGGTCGACCGCCTTCAGATCCAGCTCCTCCTGAGTTTCGTGCACATTCACGGTCGATCGTGGCTGATTCGCGGTCGACCGCAGAAACACCAGCAGCCTTCTTCTATTCTTTCCTGTAGTCTTCGACGTTGCCGCCCTCGACAACTTCTTCCACATCTTTATTCTCAAGATACCATGAGAATCATCTATCCTCACACTCCTGATGAGGATTGCTAAGTTCCCAAAGTAAGGAAGAAGATACACCCATATCATGGCTCCCCCCTTTAGGAACTTGAAGTCATGTTTAAGTTAGAACTGGAGTTGAGGGAACTCGCGAGCCCCTCCTTCTCTGTTGAACTAATTGGCTTTGCTAGGAACCTGACCTTGCGTCCGATCAAAAATGATTCTTTAGTTCCTCGTCTCGTCGTAGTCACTTTTCGCTCCAAAACACAATCTTCCTTGAGCGGTTCCTCTCTATCAAACCACAATTCATCCTCATGTGGTAAGACCGTCTTGTCATCACCTTCATCATCTAATAATAGAGGTTCAAACAATTTCAAGTACTCAGCATTGATCACCGAATACATGCCGAGGTAAGGTGGTAAATCTAGTTTGAAAGCATTGTCACCAATTTGATCAAGAATCCGAAACGAACCATATCGTATAGGTTTCAACTTTTTCCCTTCTCCTTTTAGCCATTCCTTATCCAACTTCAACCATACCATATCACCTTTACCAAAATTACAAGGAACTCGATGTTAATCATGTTTCGCCTTGTATTTAGCTTGTGATTTCTTCAATTGTGCTTCAACCGAGGCATGAATATGCGCGATCTTCTCCAGAAATTGCTGAGCACGTTGTCGTTCATTCCCCTTCTTGCTGTCCATCGTGGCTTCACCCAAAAACACAATATCAAACAGACTCGGCAGTAAGAATCCATAACAAGTCTCAAACGGTGATTTTCCCGAAGATCCATGAATAGCCCGATTAAACGCAAACTGAAGATATGGTAAACTCTCACCCAAGTCTTGGGATGCCTGGAATGTATCCTCTCAATATGTGCACCATAGTCCAATTAACCACTTCTGTTTGTTCGTCAGTTTGTGGATGGAATGTTGTGCTCTTCTTCAACCTAGTATTCATTAAGTTCCACAAAGAATCCCAAAAATGCCTGAGAAACTGGCTATCTCGATCCGAAATAATCGAACTTGGCAACCCAAAGTACTTCCACACATGCTCAAAGAATAATTACGCTACACCCGCTCTCGTCATGGTCTTCTTGCATGGAATCAAAAAACACTATCTTACTGAATCGGTCCACCACAACGAACAAATAATCATTCCCACACTTGGTCGTTGGTAATCCTCCTAAGAAATCCATAGAAATACTCTCCCACGGTCTTGAAGGTACTGACAATGATAAATACAATCTCTGTTTCCTATTGGAAGGCTTCAATATGCAACATAGCTTACATCCCCCAACATACTTAGTGACATCCTCCAACATCTTCGGCCAAAAGGCATGGCGCCGTAGATTGAGAAGCGTCTTCTGAATGCCAAAATGACCTTGCACACGTGATGTATGTGCTTCTCTAATCCACTGCAATCGGTCACCATCCTCCGGAATGCAAAGCGACGTCTCATGATACAACAAACCATCCTCACCAATCACATACTCCCCCTTTCGACCCGCTTTTGCTTGCTCGAACACACTGCTGAAGTCTCTGCTGGATGTATACATCTACACATACTCTAAAGGAACCAAAGGCTGAATGCGCGTCGCCACCAAAAGAGCTCTCACGGGTGGGCGAGATAACATATCGGCTAACTTGTCCATCGTCCCCTTTTTGTACCTAATAATGATGTTGAACGCCATCAAATAGGACATCCACTTCATGTGTCGAGCCTGCTGTAGCTTTGTCTGGGCATGTAGAAATTCTAATGGTTTGTGATCCGAGTGCACAACCACCTCCTTACCTAACAAGTACACCCTCCAATGCTTAATCGCCTGATAAAGCGCATAGAACTCCTTGTCATAGGTTGGGTAGTTCTGAATAGCACCTGTAAACATCTCAAAATAGTATTCTACTGGCTTCCCATCCTGTATCAACACTGCGCCCATAGCATAATAGCATAACTAGACACATCGGTCTCTACCTCGAAGGTCCGCTGTAGATTCGGCAAAGCTAACACTGGTGCCTCTGATATCTTTCTCTTCAACAACTCATACGTCTTCCTCCACTCAAACTGAACATTCGCCTCCGTAAGGCTATGCAAAGGTGCCGCATAAGTCAAAAAATATCGAATGAACTTGCACAAATATTGGCAAGCTCCCATGAAGCTTCTCACCTCTGTCACTGTCCTAGGTGTCGGCCACTTCGTGTGGATCTATCCTCCGCTAGCTTTTCCCTACGATGAACCCGAGATACACCAACTCGTTCTTCCCAAATTCACACTTCTTCCCATTGAGCTTCAGCTGTCTGTTCTGCAATACTTTAAACACCTTCTCAACATGAACGAGATGCTCCTCCCAGATCTTGCTGTACACCAAGATATCATCAAGGTAAACTATTATAAAATCCTCTATAAAAGGTCGCAACAAATCATTCATAAGTCTCATAAAGGTAGCCGGAGCGTTGCATAATCCAAACGGCATCACCAACCATTCGAACAGGCCATGTTTAGTCTTGAACGTAGTCTTCCAAGTGTCATCCTCCCGAATCCTCACCTGATGGTAACCAGACTTCAAATTCAGCTTTGTAAAAAACCTCGCTCCCTCCAACTAGTCCATCAGATCGTCAATCCGAGGTAATGGGTAGCGATTCTTGATGGTTATCTTGTTGAGTGTCCGGTAATCCACGCACATGCGCCAGCCTCTATTCTTTTTGGGTACTAACAAAACTGGCGACCCGTAAGGTGAGCAACTCGGCATAATCACTCATGTCTTCAAAAGCTCCTGAACCTGCCTCTTGATCTCCTTGGACTCCTCTATCGATGTGCGGTATAGACCTATATTAGGCAAAGAACTCTCTCCAGTCAACATAATCTCATGCTCCACACCCCGCTGTGGTGGCAGTCCCGTGATCTCTGAAAACAAGTCCACGTACTTAGCCTTCAACCTGTCAAGATCTCCCTCCTGAAGCTTGCTCAAGGTGGTCAAGCACACCTTACTCAGCTGCTCCTCATAAGGCCTAATGAATAACAGTACGAACTTCTTACTCGCGTTCACCAGCCCCTTTGCCTAAGTCACCATCATCAAGCTGGTCTCCTGTGGAAGAGATGCCGAACAAAAAATGAACTGCCCGCCTTCCTTGGTGAACGTATACTTCTGGGCCCGCCTACCATAGATCGCAAATCTATCCCACAAATAAGGATTGCCCGGTATCACTTGGCAAACATCCAACGGAACGACATCGCATGTGACCTCGTCAATATACGACTCGTGGAGTGCAAATCTGAAAGTACATTGGTTGATCACACTTAATCTCGCCTCCTTCTGAATCCACCCTAAAGGATAGGGTTTCGGATGTTTGATCGTCTTTAATCCCAGCTTCTAAAGCAAGGCCTCGGATATCAAATTCTTCTGGCTCCCTGGATCCACTATAGCATCAACCAAGCTGGTCTTGACCTGCAACTTTAAAATAAAGAGTTGCTCCCTCGGGTCTTCGTCCTCTGTTGTGGCATGCTTCCCCGCTATAAGGTTGAGGCTGCCATTGGGTTCTGTCATCCCGGGGACTTCCTTCGGACCCTGCGCTACCACGTATGCCTTCTTCTCCTCCTTCTTCTTCAATCCCTTCGGCTTCAGATGAGGATACTTCTCCCAGAAATGATCATCTATGTGTCCTGTCTATTTGCAGTGATTGCATGTCAACCCTGCCTTCCCCGAATCACCCTTCTTCTTCTCTTCTCTAGGTTAAGAGCCACTTGACTTGCTACCCGTATGTTTGGAATATCCCTTCGTCTCGTTGCCCTTCGTTTGCCTGCCCTCAATGGCAATGGCCTTTACACTCGCTTCAGCAATGGACTCGACTGTGAATAAGTTCATCTCCTTCCGGATGTAATCATTCAGACCCACAATGTACTTCATGAAGATGGAGTATTCGTCTGTCGCGATGTTTAGAACCATCGCCTGCTGTTACAACTCCGTTGTATACTCTTAAACGGTCTGAATAAATCTTTGGTGCAAGCCGTACCACTTGTACCAACGTTCTTTAAGGAACCCCACTGGATAGAATTACTTCCTCAGTAGCTCCTTAAACTTGTTCCACGACACCGCCTTCTTCTCCTGCTTACAGTAGGATTTCCACCACATTAACGTGTGCCCCGAAAGCTTCAAAATCGCGAACACAATCTTCTCTTTGGATGAATATCCATAGAGAGTGAAATACATCTCCATACGCTCAATCTAATCATCGAGCTTCTTCACATTGATACTCCCATCATAAACAGGAATCTCTACCTTAAAATTAATTTTTAGGTTCTGGTAGTAGTTTTTACCCCCTTGATGTGGAGCAGTCTTAACAAAATCGGCTTCCTCCTCAGAATTAGTTTTCTCGCCCTCTCCATCGGACTCTTTGAGTTTCTTCTTACCCTTCGACAAAGATTCTCCCTTTTTGTCCTTTTCATTGATGAGACCTACGAGCTGATTGAGTGTAGCACTGATTGTCTCGATATGTTTCTCTATTGCATCAAGGCTTGCTGAATTATCCCTTTCAGTCATCCTCTTCTTCCTTGATTTCTGGACTCTTTCCAATGAAATAAGGATCTCGCCTAGCTTCTTATATTGCGATCGAGTCAGGACCATGCACATGATGTCCCATTCGTAGGACCTGATCGCTCTGATACCAACTTGATACGAGTCGCCGTGCGAGCATCCTTGATCGCGAAATTATCAAGAGTGGGTTACGAAGAAAATAACAGAAGAACACACAAAAGTGTTGATTTGGGCGAAGAAAAATACATTCTCTAGATTATGAGAATTAATAGATTATAAATTTCTCTCTCACAATCTCTCTAGATCAAAGAACAATATTCCTGATCTCTTTTCTGATTACAATCTGGTTGCCAAACCCTAGGAAAGTCGTGTTTCTATTTATATCAAATAGAAATCCTAAATACTGCAGGAAATGAGGCCCATACCCAAAACTACATCGCGATCGACCACAAAAGTATCGTGGTCGACCGTGGCTGATTCGCGATCGATCGAACCCAAACATGAGAGCAGTTTTGATTACAGTCATGGCACGGTCAACCGTGATGGTCGACCGGGATCTTGCGGTTGACCACGATGGTCGACCGCCTTCAGATCCAGCTCCTCCTAGGCTTCGTTCACGTTCGCAGTCGACCATGGCTGATTCGCGGTCGACCGTAGAAACACCAACAGCCTTCTTCTGTTCTTTCCTGCAGTCTTTGAAGTTGTCGCCCCCAACGACTTCTTTCACGTCTCTATTCTTAAGATACCATGAGAATCATCTATCCTCACACTCCTGATGAGGATTGTTAAGTTCCCGAAGTAAGGAAGAAGATACACCTGTATCAGTACCCGTCAGAGGTTCATCTTAACCCGTCCCAATTAGATGACGATTAGATACTTTAGCGAGGATGAGGAGGAGGAAATAGATACAATGCCTTTTATCAGAAAAAGACATCGATCGTCAACTCCTGCTCAGGCTTCTCCAAAAGCCGAATTGCGCACAAAATACCACCATGAAAGATTCGATACTCTGGGAGAAGCGCATCCACTAAAAGGACTAAGAAGGTTGTACACCGACAGCGTACTTCTCTACCTGCCTTAGAAGAGGAGTCTACCCACGATGTTCCTGTCGACGAACAAGGTAATGACTCATCCTTATTTCCATTTCTCTAACTCCTCTTTGTTTTAAGATCTAAACTTATTCCGCACTAGGTTTTCATAGGGGGTTGAGAAGAAGGGGAAATTCAATTTGACACTGCTTCTTTCGGACTTATGGAAATCGAGGAGCCCAGCTTTGTCCAGCAAATGCACGATGCAATAGATGACGAACCTGCTGGCGCTCAAACGTCCTCCCCTACTAAAACCATTCCACCAACTTCCAGTGTAGTTACGGTTATTTCCCTATTTGGAGGGCAATTCTGAGAGATGAGTGAGTCAGAATGCGTACCTCTTCTAATGACATGTGCACTTTATCTTCTTTTAGTAAAACTAATGGAAGCAGGTGCAAGTAGTGGAGATGTTGAACCTGTCGCGGCTGCTGAAGGTAATGCGGATTTCCATTTTGTGTAGATTCATGTGTGTGTGTGTGTACGTGTGTGGGTTTGTTGTTGTTAATGTTATCTGTTTGATGGATGTTTGATGAATTGCTTGAATGAGTTACTTGTTTAGGCTTTCCATGGATTCACGCACTTATGATTTGTTTAGCAAATATATTTATAATTTCACAGATGATTGTTTTTTCTGCTTGTTGAAAAGAGATTAGTTGTTCCATTTATATGTTAATTTTTAAATATTTCCTTACAAACAAAGTGGTTTTTATCTTTCCTACGCACTTCAAGGTTGATTATGGGCTTATATGAAAAGTTTGATTGATTCCAATTAGGTAAGGATATAACGCAGTACGAGAGTTCAAACGAAATGGGCGTACACTTTGTATTATGACTGAGTACACTTTCACAGTTACATGCTAACTTTCATAACAATATATTAACTTTTAGTTGAACATGTTTACTTTCATCATAATATGTTAACATTCACTATTACATGTTAACTTTCACCATATTATGCTAACTTTTTTCGTATCATGTTAACTTTCATAATAATATAATAACTTTCTTTGTAATATGTTAACTTTCTTCGTAACATGTTAACTTTCATAATAATATGTTAACTTTCTTTGTAACATGTTAACTTTCTTCGTAACATGTTAACTTTCATAATAATATGTTAATTTTCTTCGTAACATGTTAACTTTTATAATAATATGTTAACTTTCTTTATAACATGTTAACTTTCATAATAATATATTAACTTTCTTTGTAACATGTTAACTTTCTTCGTAACATATTAATTTTCATTATAATATGTTAACTTTCTTCATAACATGTTAATTTTCTTCGTAACATATTAACTTTCATCATAATATGTTAACCTTCACTATTACATGTTAACTTTCACCATAATATATTAACTTTCTTCGTAACATGTTAACTTTTAGCTGAACATGTTAACATTCTATAGGATGAAAGGTTACCGTGGAGGTAGTTTGGTTGTACTTAGATCAAAATTTAATAAAATGTATTGTGTCTATTTAGTGATCAATTTTGGTGTAATTTATTACGATTGCATGTGAAATGTATTGTGGCTGTCATGTGAATACGTACACATAATCTTGAGGTTATTGTGTACATAATATATACAGATTATGTGCATATTATGATGAAAGTTAACATGTAACAATGAAAGTTAACATAATGTGATAAAAGTTAACATGTTCAGCTGGAAGTTAATATGTTATGAGGATAGTTAGCATATAATGATGAAAGTTAACTTGTAATAGTGAAAGTTAACATATTATGAGATTTAACAGTGTATCGTAACTTGAAGATGATGTACATAATATGTAAATATATTATGTACACAATAACCTCTATATTATATACATAGTATGTACCATAATATTCAGGTTTTGATACACATAATTTATATATAATCTTCAGTTTATTATACACATCAAGTTTTATTTGAATGAACTTGTACATATTCACATGACAACCACAATACATTTCACATACAATCGTAATAAATTACACCAAAATTGATCACTAAATAGACATAATACATTTCATTAAATTTTGATCTAAGTACATCCAAACCACAAGAACACATAGTATAATCAGCTGAATAATAAAACCTGACACGTGACTCCATGATGGCCTTGTACCCTAAGCACAAACCTCATCACCGGGGCCCTCGTCATCCTATCCCTAGGCACAACACTCTAGACCCCACCTGACTCCTCAATGGCCTTGCACCCTCTGTTCGTACTCGCAACCAAACACCATTCGGTCATGGCCATCGGCATGTAGTAAGTCTTCCCATCCAAAACCAGCGGGCCTGTGATGCTAACGGGCAATGCGACGAACCCAATCAAGAGGTAGGTCGTTGAGATTCCTACCAGTAATTCTCCTTAAGGCCTCGCGTCGAACACCTGCAGCTTAATCTCCTCACCCTCTCTGCTCTTATCACAAGAACTCATACTTGAATTCCCAAAGCTCATAAAACATTCAAAAGCTCAACCTTTACACATAATCACACTTCTTAAAGATAAATGCTCCCCGGTATATCTATTTAGTATGACTAATTTGATTTAGATACCAAAAGCTAAACAGAACATTACACTGGGCAGTGGGCATAACAGATCTTCATATCAATAGGATACAACTTAGGCATAAACATGAGTATAAAGAGGAACAAAGGAGGCAACACAAGGAATCTGGTATTGAAGTGACAAACGGACTCATTCAACATTATGAAGTTACATATTTAAAATAAAAAAGCAAAATCTAAGCCCTAAAAAATGACATGGAAAGAGCAATGTGAAAGCAATGAAAAAGAGACATGGAAAGAGCATGTGAAAGCAATGAAAAATATCTAAACAAGCTATGCAATTTGGCATGTCCACCGTCTCATTGATCAATAGGCAAACTTTAGCAAATCCATAATGTTAGTAGGAAAAATCACGTCAAATGTATAGAAGTCGTTCATGATTTATAACAAGAAGATGAGAACCACAGAAACATGATAGGATGAGGCAACAGAAATAACATATGGTAGTTCTTCATTAACCAGAACGAGATGTTGAGATCCGATGTCGTTGGATCAGACCACCACTTGAGATCCAATGTCGTTGGATCGGACCTCCACTTGAGATCCGACCAGAACGAGACGACGTCGGTGATCGTCGGGAGTTCTTCGTGCTCGAGGAGGCTGAGGAAGAGTATATCGGCGTCAGCGTCGGTGGCCGCGGAGAAGATGAAGCCACAGAGGAGGGGGAGAAGGGGAAGGAGAGTGAGAGGAGGATGAGAAAGCCGCAGAGGATGAGAAGAAGAAGAAGAAGATAAAGGGAAATGTTATTTCCAGAATGTATTGGGATGAATTTCTGGGAGAGTGTGAAAATATGCCTGAACACATTTTTTAGTGTTTTTTGGGTCAAAGAGTAATGGAAAAATATAGAGGGGTTGGGTCACATCCCCTTTAGTTTTTTAGGGTCTAGACATAATTTTCTTAAAAAATTAAGACTCTTTTTTTTTGTTTTACTTATTTATTTTCTTTCCTCCATCCTCTCTTCCTCTGATGGTCACCACCATCATCAACTGATGCAATTAAATTGGACTGCCTCTCCTTTAAATGTTATTTTCTTTTTATAATCAAATAATATATATATGAGAAAAATATTCATAAGGTGGCACCTTAGATTTAATTTAAGGTAGCGCCTTCAAAACTATAATATATGCTATCAAATTACTCGATCCACTCCGTTCATTTTTATTTATATGTTTTGGATTGTATACATATAATAAATTAGCCATATTAGGTTGTAGTTACTCATACATCAAGTGATTGTAAAATTAACGATTTTACGAATATATAACTAAAGAGACAATGAAAAATATATGTTAGAAATATTTAATCATCATGATTTTTGTTCTATAGATGTTTTGAGATATTTAGATCACGATTAATAGAAAAGATCATCAATTAGTATAGTCTGACTCATGAATCAAGAGACGCTTCTTTAGATTGAATCTAAGGCTCCACGTTATGAACATCTTTCATACACACACACACGACTTATTTAAAAATAACTAAAATTAAGATATGAAGAAATAGATTTTGGGGGAGTTAGAAAATGAAAAAAAAACTTTAATTTATTAGACATGTAAATTAAAAAAAATAAACAATGTTATAAATTAATATTGTAATAATTATTAACAATTAATAGTATGTAATCTAACAAAAATTTATCCAACATTAACTAACATTGTTACAGTAAACAATTATATATATAATAATACTAAGTTGAAAAATATATAAATAATAATTATATACATAAATTTACACTTCTTCATTGTCAAAAATTATCCGACATCATTTTATCATAATATCTCAGTTTAAAAAATTTCTTAATTATCCCAATAAATTACCACACTTTCAAAAAATTGTCCCACTTTTACGATTATCGCGCTTGTGAAAATGTCCCAATCTATGGTATTTCTTCCTAAAATTATATACTTCGGGTGATGTGCTTTCAATTGAATCCGGGTTCGAAATTTCATCCAATCAAACCAACCCGAAAACGGACGAGTTTTAATACTGAAAGGGTATTTTGGAGAATCTCAGCATCTCTTCTCTTATAAATACGGGAAAAAAAAAAGTGAATAAGAATAAAAGCGTTTTAACCACGACGTCTCTGCACCGAGCGAGCCCTTCACTTCTCCTTCTTCTTCATTCAATTTCAATTATTACCGGATTCCCCGCAAAGGTCTCCGATATCATCGTGCTAAGGAAAAAGAACCCCCCAGAAAAAGAAAAAGAAAAAGAAAAACTTGAACGCGTCTCCTTTTCGTTCTTTTTATTGAATCCTCGGTTTGATTCATCCACCTTTTCAGCGGGAAAATGGACGGAAAATGGGGCTTCTTCTTCCTCGTATCTGTAGCGCTCTCGCTCTCATTGGCGGCAGCCATGATGGAGGTCGAGGACTTGGGGCCCACCAAAGAGCTAGGTTACTTCACAAAGCTTGCTAACTTCTTGTGGGAGGCCGATGGGTCCTCCTACCATCATGTTTGGCCGGTAATATTTGCAATTCTTTTTTGGCTATTTTTCTTTTTCTTTTTTTGATTTCCAAATGAGCTTTCGGGGTATTTTTATGGGGCTTATTCTAGATTCCTTATACTTCAGATTTGAGGAGCCAATATCCAGATAAAAAGGGACCCTTCTTTTTGGTGCTTGTTGAGGTTGAAACTGAATTAATTTCGAATTTTGTTTTTTTTCATTGATAGCCGATGGAATTTGGGTGGCAAATTGTGTTGGGGTCATTGATCGGTTTCTTCGGTGCGGCTTTTGGGAGCGTCGGAGGAGTTGGAGGTGGAGGGATATTTGTTCCTATGCTTGCATTGATTATTGGGTTTGACCCAAAATCTTCGACGGCTATGTCGAAATGTGAGCATTCTAGTTATCTCTCATTTCTTTTTCCTCCTTTTTTTCCCCTCTTCAATTCTTCTTGCATATTTCTTGTTTTATATGGATAGTATTTTCAGTTTTATATTAGGCTCCTAAATCTTCATATTTCTAGCTTACACCAAATAGTTGTTTTAAAGGTAACTTTTACTTTAATCCCTTGATCTCAGTTAATTCCACTTAACGTCCCTAAACTTATCTCACTTGAGCTCCCAAAGCAGCACGGTGAACTTGACCGGGTCACGCTCTAAGCATGTGACAACAAAGGATGAAAATACCCTTCGGTTTATTAAAACTTAACCATTTTCTTCTTTTTTTTTCTCTTTCAATTTTTGGGTGTCATGTTTGAAAAAGCGCATTTTGGTCATTTCACCAGTAATAGGTTTATTGTAATCCGCCCCTCCTAATTTTAAAATATTTGCACCCCAACTCTCACCTATAGATCACTAAACAATTAGCAAGCTACTTGAATTTAGTCTATTTAAGTAAATTATTTTGAAAGTTCTCAATTTGTTTATTACAGTCAAAATATGACGCATTAAGCTAATAAAGTATACTAAATTACATTTCTATTAGGTGTTACAGTTTTATATTATTATATTTTCATTTTTAAATTAATAGATATTTGTCGGCCACCCCTTCAAGAAATTTTTTCTGGATCCGCCACTGGTTATACAAGACATCCCATGTTCTGGGGTTTAAATAGTATTGGAATAAACAAAACTTAGGGGAGTTTTGTGCAAAACCCCCAAGTTCAAGGGGGTTAAGTTATCCTGTTTTAAATAACACCTATTAAAAATAGGGTTCGTTCATATCTGACCCAAAAAAGTTTCTTAAGTTTATATTAGGCCTCGAATTCTTCATATTTCTAAATAACTCCTGCCAAATCTGTTAATTCCAATATTTAATCATACTATGGTAACAACTGTGAAAGGAATCCAACCTGGCAGTGTTATTTAAAACAACTTAATAGGTTTTGGAGTTTAACTTAGATATATGAAGTTTTGGCAGCCTAATATAATTAAGAAAGAATTTAGGAATTTAGGGTCTATATGCCTATACACCCAAACAAGAGAACTTTCTTGATTATACAGAGCCTTGTTGGGTTTGTATTGCAGTTCCTACTTTTTTCCAGAAGAAAATGTATGTTTCTTTACTGTTACATAGCAAACTGAAATTAGTTTGGAAGGGCTTTAGCAGAACTTTCAAATAATTAAACTTATTCCCATCCATTTTCAAAAATTTGTCATTTTTCTTTTCGAGAACAAATATTGTTAAATCTAGATTGTTTAATGATTTGTTGTTCTGCACACTTTATTATTTTGTTGTCCTTTGTTATAATTTGGTCCTGATAAAAGATGATCATTTTCTTGATATTTTGGAGTCACTTTGGATTTGTATTGCAAATTCAATGTAAATTCAGAAGTTAATGTGTATTTCTTCACTCTTAGATAGCTAAGTTTATAGTGGATTTAGTAGATTTTTCATTGGTTTTCTGATTCAAAAGATCATGTATTGTATTGTTCTCAGTTGAACTTTCAAAATTTTAATTTTCCCCTTCGCATGCATAAAATTATCATCTCTCTTTTTGCAAACAGATATTCTAAATTCAATTTTGATTATTGTGTTCATCCTGAAAATGGATCAACAGCTATATTTAAATGTAAGAATTGTGGCACTTTTTTTTTGCATGTCTAGTGATTTTCTTGTTCTGCATGAATTGTAACTTTGTTGTTGTAAAAATGAGAAGTTTTCTTGATATTGTGGAGCCATGTTGCTTTATATTGCAAGTTAATGTAATTGCAAAAGAAAATGTGTATATATTTCTTTACTATTATATGGCTAAGTCTGTAGTGGTTTTTATAGATTTCACTGTCTTTTTTTTTGGGAAGAATTTTTTCATTTTGTACTTAGAAATTACTCTTACTAGAACTTTCAACTGTAGACTTTTACTTATACCCCTTCTATGTATGCAACATATTATTGCTCGGTTTGCTCCCTTTGAAAACTTATTTTCTTACATCAAACAACAACAACAGCAAAGCCTTCATCCCTAATCGTTGGGGTCGACTGCATGAACTATATTTTTCCATTTAGTTCTGTTAGGGGTTGGCTCCTTGTTTAAGCTGACAGATTTTTTTTTTTCAAAATCCTGTTATTATATCTTATTTTTCTTAGCTTGATGAAGATGTTATTTCCCTTGAACTGTTGCTAATACTTGTAATGATACATGAAAAGGTATGATAACGGGCGCAGCAGGTTCAACTGTTTACTACAATCTTAAATTGAGGCATCCTACTATAGAAATGCCCATCATTGACTATGACTTGGCTCTGCTCATTCAACCGATGCTCATGTTAGGGATCAGCATTGGAGTTATATGCAATGTCGTTTTCCCTGATTGGATGGTCACAATTCTCCTGATCATTCTCTTTTTATGTAAATAAATCTGTTCCATTCACAATCATTTGATTTTTTTTGGGTTAAGAAAATCAGAGTTTGGATTCTGATGGTGTTTTTCTTTTGTAGTTACATCGACTAAAGCATTTATCAGGGGAGTTGAGACTTGGAAGAAAGAGACAATATTGAAGAAGGTACTATTGGCATTTTACCCTATTTATGTTCCCTTCTCTTTAGTTATTCTACTTATTAGGTCTTGTTTTTATATTTACAGGAGGCTGCTAGACGTGCAGAGAACAACGGTAAAGCTGATATTCCTTTTCTCATTTAATAATCCTCAATTTGTTTGGAATCTGATAATAAAAACATCCTGGATAATATTTGTGTAGACAGCACAGTTGAAGTAGAATACAGGCCTCTTCCTAATGGTCCAGACAATCATCAAGAGATCAAGACAAACTTAGAATCTGAGGTATGTGGGAAGCATGAGCAATAAAATAATTTCCTTGACATCGCAAGACAATTAAGGCTAGGGTATATACAAGAACAAATTTTTTAAACAGACCCATTCCAACTTTTTATTTTCAAAACCGACTCTTTTTTTTTTTATTTACCAAAACCGACCCGATTTTGTGATTAGCAGACTAATCACCTTCCTAAATAGTCGGGGTTGGCAACCCCGACTATTTAGGACATTAATTTTTAGGGTTTAATGCTTCTAATTAGGGTTTAACACCGTCCTAAATAGTCGGGGTTGCCAACCCCGACTATTTAGGAAGGTGATTAATCTGCTAATCATAAAATCGGGTCGGTTTTGGTAAATAAAAAAAAAAGAGTCGGTTTTGAAAATTAAAAATTGAAATGGGTCTGTTTAAAAAATTTGTTCTATATACAACAACAAAAAAAAAGAAAAGAAAAAGAAACTCTTCTACTCCTAATATTCAAGAAACTCCCTCACCTAAAAGTTCAAAAACACTCATCTCTGATCATTATGCAACCGCTAGTTTTCTAATGGAGTTTGGCTCTTCAGACATCTTGACGGATATACGCATATGGAATTCTACATTAATGATAAGAAATATTAGATTTTTTTAATTTATCCAAAAACAAACCTTTTTGTTGTTTTCTTCCTTTTATCTCCCAAACTCTATGGATGCTGAATTGTAGACGTATGTCCAGACGTCTACCCAAGTGCAACATCTGTCAGTATTTCTGGATAACAAAACTACATCACAAAGTTAATTATTTCATCAGCGGTCATTAGTGAAGGGGTTTTATTTGTTGAACTTTTTAGATGGAGGGACTTGAAAAACAGAGTATTAATGAAGGATGTTTGTAATTTACCTTGGACACTAACGTCTGATGATATTGAAGGTCCCAATTCTCGAAAATGTCTGCTGGAAGGAGCTTGGTCTTCTTGTTTTTGTCTGGATGGCTTTCCTAGCTCTGCAGATCATGAAGGTTACTCACTCTTAGTTAGAGACGCAGAAAATAGTCTTCTTTTCCCAGAATTTTGTTGACATTCGTCATATTTTCGACATGCAGAACTATACAGCAACTTGTACGATCTGGTACTGGGTGTTGAACTTCCTTCAGGTGATAGACACTAGATACTTCAGAGAGCTCTCAGTTTTAATTTTTATTTTACTTTTAATTAATTAGTGATGCTATTTTTTAGATCCCTGTTGCTTTGGGGGTGAGTTCGTATGAAGCTGTTAGCTTATATAGAGGAGACAGAGTAATAGCATCAAAGGGAGATTCAGGAACAGACCTGAAAGTTCACCAGCTCGTTTTATATTGTTTCTCTGGTGTCATGGCTGGTGTAGTTGGAGGACTGCTTGGCCTCGGTGGAGGATTTATACTCGGTCCTCTTTTCTTAGAGCTCGGAATCCCTCCTCAGGTAAGTCTTATCCTAAAATTGTCTTATGCCTAGAATACAAATCGTAGGGAGTATTTGAGAAAAATAAAATGAAAGCATACTAAAATAGAAATGTAAATCTTCTTCTCAAATACTTAGAGGTTAGGTAGGACAAATCAGATATTGCACAGACTGTAATATTTACATAATGCATGAGTACCGAGTTCCATCGTCAATTTGATTTGTAATTGTATTTATGTTCTGTTGACTACTTTTCTTAATTAAGGTTAACAAACAATATTGAGCAGCTATTGATTTAAATAGCTTAGAAATTGTGTATAATGTCAGACTGTGGATTTTCTTGGAATTATCTGTTAGTTACTAACCTATGTTATATATGCCTTCTTCTCTGCATGTCTGCATTGTTTTCATGCTTAAAAATTATTAAAGTCACTGATGACTGAATGACTCTGAAAAGTAATGTAAATAGCGCCCAAACTATATTTTTGAATTTTGATTCTGTCAACATGGGTAGAATACAAATTATCATATAGATTAGAAAAATTAAGCAAAATAAAGCTAAAATAGAAATGTTAATTACTTTCCTCACATATTTAGAGGTTACATGCCCATATGGACAGGTAGATAAATTTGGCATTGAGCATAAGAGAAACAATGCATGACAATGAGGTGTGGTGTTCAATTTCATTTGTAAATGGATTTATATTTTTGTTACCCCTTTGTTAATCAAGGTTGACTAAGAATAATTACAAACTGTTAATTTACGTAAAGTACGAATTTGTTTAAAATATCAGAACTGTCAAGTCTTTCCTTTAACTGTTTAGTTGTTACTAATCTATTTGATGTATGGATCCATAGTGTATGTCTGCATTCGTGTATGCTTAAAGATTATTCAAGTTACTGATGGTTTTATAAGTTTAAAGAATTAGTTTATAGTGCCCAAGTTATATTGTTTTTAGCTGTTTTGGTTTACTAATTCATAATAACTTATGTAACTTAGAGATTTGTCTTACTACAACCAAACACTAGGTTTTTTTAAATTATTTTAATGCCTACTAATGCATGAAATTAATTTATGATATACAAACTACAGTGTTTTATGTAAGCATTTTAGTTTTATTAATGTAAGTGATGTGTTTCTTTTTCAATTTCATTTGAATATGATTTTGTTTACTACCATATAAACAACATTAAAACAAACTAACCTGGAAACTTATAATTTTAGGTTAACTTACTTGGATGCTGAAGAACCCTTTTAATAGTGAAACTACGAAATCACAATTTTGCATTCCTGGAGGCTTAACAGCAAGATATTAGTTCTAAACAAGTAAAATTAACCCGCATGATGCTGCGGTATTAGTGTGAAAAAAGCCAAATAAAATAATACCAATCTAAGTGTAATCTTGCAAGTGGGTGGGCTTAAAAACAAATGGGTCTAAAATTTTGGGTTCATAGGCATTTTTTATTTTACGGCATAAAAAAGCGAAATAATAACAATAATAATAATGATAATTCTTCCTCCTCTTCCTCTTCCTCTTCCTCTATTCCTCTTTCTCTTCTTCTTCTTTCTTCTCTTCCCCTTCCTCTTCCTCCTCTTCTTCCTCTTTCTCCTCTTCTCTTCCTCCTCCTCCTCCTCCTCTTCAAGCATTTGATTTAAAAATACAACACACATCTAACCGCTTAGAACAAAACTATAGCAATTTACAGTAAAATATAATAACTTATACCGTAGATCAAACTGTAGGATTACAAAGTTAGTTTGAAATTAATTCAGTGGAGCATTGAGTCTCAATTGGATTTTGGAAGTGAGTGGATTTAAAAATTAAGGGGCTAAAACTTTAGGTTTATATGGAAAAGAAATTTGGAAGTGTGTTGTTTAAAAATAAGTGGAGGGGGGGGGGGGGAAAAGTAAAAGTGTGTTTTATAAGCAAAAAATTATCTGTCATTTGCCATGCCACAACATCGGTGGAAACAAGTCCAAAAAATTAATGTCCTAACCATTTTGTTTAACAATACACTATACAAATACATTGAAAAAAAAATCAAGAAAGTCGCAACAACAGTAAAGCAAGTTACACCAAAATAAAGCAAGTTACAACAAAAAAATATTACAAATTACACAGTATAAAAAATTGCTGATTTACAAAATTGGTTTAAAATTAATCTGGTTGAGTAGTCAATGAGTTTGGAAGTGAGTTGGTAAAGATAAATGCGGTTAAAACTTTCGATTCATTGGCAGTAAAATCTTTTAGGAAATGAGCGAGTTTAATAATGAAGATAAAAATTTAGATGTAATATTAGGTTTAAGAGTGATTTTGGGTGGATTTAAAATTAACGGTGGAAAACTTTAGGTTTATAGGTAAAAGTCCCGTTGAGAGTGGATGAGTTTCAAAATAAAAGGGAGTAAAATTTTGGTTTTATAGATTAAACACAGTTTGGAAAGGAGTGGATACAAAAATAAATGGGGTAAGACTTTTGGGTTTTGAGTTAAGAAAAAACCCTTACCTTTCTAACATACTATTGGCATGTGCTTGAACAATAGAAGCTACACTACAACCTGCTGTAGTCTTGGTATATAGATAAATGTAGCAGATCAACGTCTAAATCTCTCTAATGACTTTGTTGACCCAGTTTATTCAAAGGGTAAATTACAAAATGGGTAAATTACACCAAACCCCCATGAACTTTCAGCATTTTGTAGGAAACCCCCAATAACTTTCAAGATTGCATTTTGCAAAGCCCCCAATACGTTTCTACGCTTTGCTTATAACCCTTATAAATTAGAACCAAAAAACAATTTGAAAGTTATTTTGAGTTTACTGTAATTTACTCAAAATATATTGGGGATATTTTCCAAAAGTTATTGGGGGTTTACTGCAATTTTGAAAGTTATTGGGGTTTTGTACAAAATACTGAAAGTTCTTGGGGGCTGAGTCTAATTTACTAAAATACTGAAAGTTCTTGGGGGCTGAGTCTAATTTACCCTTTGAGTAAAATACTGAAAGTTCTTGGGGGCTGAGTTTACACAAAAAAACCCAGAACTTTGAGCAACCCCCCCCCAACTTTCAACATTATCCTAAATCCCATGTTGCCATGTAGGGTAATAAGTTTGAATGATGAAAACTTTGAATAAATGTTATTGGGTATAACACAAATATTATTGATTTGATCTTAGGTCTGTTGTAATACATATGTACACATCGATACAAATTTGGTGCATGTTGTTTCATCTACTCTGTTTATTATATTACTACTAGTTTTGATTTATCAAATTTAGTAAGAATCTTCCTAGTGCTTTCGATGTTGATGTTATATTTGCATATTTGACCTTCATTATTTGGAATTTGATGCAGGTATCAAGCGCTACAGCTACCTTTGCCATGACATTCTCAGCATCAATGTCCGTTGTAGAGTACTATCTCTTACACCGTTTCCCAGTCCCATATGGTACTGAAGTTCATTTATTCATAATTTTCACAGCATAGTCTTTCAAAATTATATCGGTTTTGCTAATGCAGTATATTTCCTTATTGATTTCTTAGCACTGTACTTTGTTGTCGTTGCAACTGTTGCTGCATTTATCGGCCAACATGTGGTGAGACAATTGATCATTGTAATGGGCAGGGCTTCGCTTATCATCTTCATCTTGGCTTTCACAATCTTCGTCAGTGCAATCTCGCTTGGTAAAGTGCAACTCTTCCCTATTATTTGAAATATTGAGCTTTTAAGGACTGTTAGGTACGCAAAAAATTATGATTATAATTAGAGTCAAATTTTGGAAAAGATGTTGAACGATTTTTATTGTTGCAATTATAGACATTTTGTAACTACAATTAACATTTAATAAATAACTAATTTAATTGCATCTAATCAAATAGCTGTAGTAGTAATTAAAACATACTTTTGCAAATAATGATTATAGGTAAGTACAATTATAATTTTGCAAATCAAACAATTATTGAATGTAAAAGCTGCAAGATTTTGGTAAGAGTAAATTTCCAAGTACCATAAACTTTTTATTAGAAAAAAGTATCATGAATTTGAGATGTTTTGTACAAAACTATGTAAAATTCTTATTAAAGAAAATTATCATGAATTTTTTTTTCACTAAATTATCATGTCTCATCACAGTTCACATAATTGTCAAGTGCAAACCACATGACATGTTTTGGACAATTTTTCTCTTATGTACTTTAAATACGTGTTACATTATATATATAATTTATATATATATCATATATATATATATATATAGAGAGAGAGAGGAGACGAGAAACTTTATGTCAACTTAAGTGCGACCATCCACCAAAGTTTCTATCCATTTATGACACCTAGAGAGTCGTGATCATATGAAGAGACTTTTCATTAATGGGATAGAAACTTTGCGTGGATGCGTCCACTTAAGTTGACATAAGTTTTTCTTTCTTCTTTTTTATATATATATATATATATATATATATATATATATATATATATATTATATATATATATAGATTAATGGGTATCCTGTCATAGGAGGAGATTTTCTCCTGTCGCCTATGTTGGCCACAATTCCCACCATCCTCATAAAGTAGGAGAGAGGGTGTAAGTTGGTGGGGATCTTATGCCTACTTTATGAGGATGGTGGGGATTGTGCCACATAGGCGACAAGGAGGAAATCCCTCCTATAACAAGGATATATATATATATATATATATATATATATATATATATATATTATATTATATATAATATATATATAATTATTATATATATATATATATATATATATATATATTATAAGTTTTCGTTTGCGAAAACCATCAAAATTGATAGTAGTTTTGTGAAATTTACCCTTTTGATATCATATATAATTTTACCTATCAAAAGTTTACCTTGTACTCTGACTTATGACAATTTTTTTTTCGTGAACAGGTGGAGTTGGTATCTCGAACATTATCAGAAAGATCGAACACCACGGATACATGGGGTTTGAGAACTTGTGTAGATATTAGCAAATATTTGTCCGAGTTCTGTAATCAATTGATTTAATTTTTGGATAGTTGGGGTTTCTATCATTGTCAAAAGTCTTGAAAAATTATTTGGAGATGATTTGTCTTTAATGCTCAATGAAAAACTTTCTATAGAATTGTCATTTTGTTTGGTTTGAGAGAGAAAGGATCAGTTTAGGTAATAGAAATGTTAGAGGCACACCATTAAACCACACTCTCAACCACATCTCTCTCTTCCTATAGTGCTTGTTGGGACCCACATGTTCCATTAAAAAAAATCCAAACAATACTATAGAGAGAGAGGGATGTGGTTGGGAGTGTGGTTTAATGGTGTGTCCCTAACACCACTCTTTAGGTAAATATTAGGATGGTCTGTTGTTTCTGTTAACACCTTTCTTCTCTTTGTTTGTACATTTTTGCATACCAAACTTATTTTTATGATCTTTTCCAGAAAATGTGAATCTCGTTTGTTTTGCTATAAAACTATAAATAAATATTGAAGAAATGATGATGTTAATATTGACATGTGTATCCTTCTCTCTGCATAAGAAAATTATTCATGCATAAAAAAATATTGAAAAAGAATATATTATAGAGTAGATATAATACTATGATGTAAGCCTTCCAATTTGTTTAAATGAGCTTTTTTGTAGATATTAGGGTCAGTTTGGTATTGCTGGAGCTTATAATAAGTTACGTATAAAAGTAGTTTATAGGAGCAACTTACATAAGCTACTGAAAATAGCTATTTGGTAATCAAATATCAAAAATTGCTTAAAAAGCAGTTATTATATTTGGTAGAACCGTACTTAATAATCATTATGGAAAGATGAAAGGTATATGCAGTGTATAATGTAAAAGAAATTAAAAGATGCTTTTAAAAGCATCCCCAGGTTTCTTCTAAAAGCATCTTTTTGAAAGTAGATGCAGTTTTAATAAGCATGTCAAAAACGTTTTCACCAAACACCATTATTGACCGCTTATTAAAAAAAATAAGCAAAAGCACCCTAAAAAAGGCAAGATCGTACTAGCCCTTAGTCCCTTAAATCATTAGTATTTTGATATTAATTTCCCAAATCATATTTTGATATTATTCCCCCAAATTGCATTAATACGCTTATATTAGTCCCTTTGATAAAAATATTGTAAAATATTACATTATGTTTAACTTTTTTCTTTAATTGCAAGTTATACTCTCCATCCTAATACTCAAACCCACCAAATCTTTAAATTAAACTCGATAAGAGCCCCAAATCCGAACCTATTTCCTTAGTAGCTTTTTGTGTAAAAGAGAGCTGATGCAGCATAATTATGTACCAAAATTACAAGTGCACAATTGATCAAGTTATAGTATAAAAATATCGATCCCATGAGGAAGGTGATTTTAAGAGATTATTAGAAATGGTTCTTATGTTTTGTGCGTGACAATTAGGAATAAAGAATAAGTGTGATTTTGATGAGTGGTTGTTTTGATTTATGTGCAACAGATAATAAATTGAATTTTAGAGAAGAAAGAATCAAAGAATAAATGAAATCACAAGGCAAAAAATATGAATTAATAAAATCAAGAAATAAAACTAAGAATGAAAAGAAAATTTAAGAAAGTTAAGATGAAGGATTCAAAAGAGGTAAGAAATCTAGAATATAATCAACTAACCAATTTCAATTATAAAATATAAACTATTCTCTTTTTATCATATTTCAACTTAGATTTATTAAGCATAGATTATCAAACCATTTAAGGAAAGTGTAACCTATCAAATTATCATCTAAGTTAAAATTACTATTCATGATAAGAACAACAACATGATAATAATCCTAGAATTCATAAGCATAACCTATCAAACCATTTAAGGAAAGTATAGATTATCAAATTCTTCTTCTACCGATTAGTTCTCTAGTTGATTATCCTAAACATGAACATTTTAAGTGCAAGAGAGTAATTCATACAATATAAAAGAAATTAGACTAGTTTCATACAATTCTAAGATTCCTACAAGAATTAAATTCACATCTAAAGAAATAAAAACAAGAAAAAGAAGACAGATTACAAAATTAAAAAGAAAAGAAAAATCTAAACTATGAACAAGAAATAAATCTAATTACAAAGAAAATAAAAATCTAAACTACAAAATAAATTGCAGAAATTAAATGCAAGAAAAATAAATCTACTCTACAAATTAAAGTGCATAAAGAAATAAAAAAGACAAGAA
Source organism: Asparagus officinalis (assembly GCF_001876935.1). NCBI lineage: Eukaryota > Viridiplantae > Streptophyta > Magnoliopsida > Asparagales > Asparagaceae > Asparagus > Asparagus officinalis. Next base: position 34,751,222 of record NC_033798.1, on the reverse strand, counting down.
AATAAATCTACACTGCAAGCATGAATTTAAATCTAACTAATAAGCAATAATAAAGAAATTACTAAAAAGAAATAAAAGAGAAAAGAAATGTAAACCTTCAATTTGCTCTTCATCTCCATCCTCATCATTCAACAAAGAGGAGAAAGAACAAATTTAAAGAGGAAAAAATTATTTTTATTAATTGCAACTAAAGTTATAATTTTTAAAAGGCCTTCTCAATTAAGAGTAGCCCTCCTCTCCAAAAGGAGTTTACAAAATTTTTCACACCCTTAACCCCTCACTCTCTACCCCTATTTATAGTAATCTTCAATGAATATGAGCCATTGGATTTGTCTTGAGCCCCAAGCAACAATCTCCACCTTTGAATTTGCTTTTTGTTCTTCTCTAGTCCAATCTTCATTTGATTTTCCAAGGCCCAATCTTCATTTGATTTTCCAAGAAGAAAATGAACAACCAAGTCCGGCCTATATCATTTGATTTCAAAATGTAAATGTAAATCTCCAATCAAAGCTGCAGCCCAATACAATTTTCTACAGCACTTGTCCACTGGATTCATCAAAAGAAAATCAAATCGGCCCATTCAAGAATATTAAAACTGCAACAGCTTGTCCGGCCCACTTGCATATGAGTCTAGCAATCCGGTTTTCCCATTTGATTTTTTTTCTTTAAAAACCGAACATGAAGAGCTCAACAAGTCCGGTCATTGGTTTGCAGCTCCGGTCCATGAGAATCTCTGCAGTCCGGTTAAACTCTGCAGCAATCAACCAAAACAAGTCCATTGCAAGTCCATTGCAAGTTGTAAAAGTCCGGCCCATGTAGACATTTTCCAAATACTTTAATCCTTCAAGTCCGGCCCATTTCAAAACCAAAGCAGTTCGGTCATAAAAAAATGCAGCACCATCATGGTGTTGTAATCTTTGCATCCAAGTCCATTAATTCCAACTCTTTGCATCCAAGCATAGCTTCCTTGGTGTATTTTTTTTATGGGCTTTGCTCTTTGGGCTTCAATCATTTTCCTCTTTTAACCTTTTGCTTCATGGGCTTCTAAAATGCTACAAAATAGAGAAGAGAGATTTTTAAGGGGTTTTTATATTTAATAATATTTATTTATATTTTCATTCATTTATGTGCAAACTAAGCTAACAATAATTATTAATGGTATATTTATTCATGTAAAATAGATAATGAGGGTATAAAATTATAATAAAATGTGATTATCAAGAGCTGAAATCAAGAAGGTGGGAAATTTTTATTGCATGGGGGAATTTAATGCAAGGCATTTTAGTAATTAATAACCCATTATTAGCCTAAATTTAAATAAGATTGCTGGTTTTAAAAAGTAAAACAACATAGAGACTAGTGTCAGCATATTACCGCAATTTAGGGGACAAATACAAAAAAAAAAATATTTGGAGGACTAATATGAAAATATTGATGATTTAAGGAGGGACTAATATTTAGAATATGGAAGAATATTCTTCCTATGGCTTCTTTGAGATCCAGGTGGGTAATCCTTCCATCTCTGAACTTATAGAAAATCTTGAGTATCACCTTAATGTAGAGAAATGATCTTTTAAAATCAAGCGTTCTTCTCGCTCCTCCTTCTTTCTTCAATTCCCCAACGAAGTCACTCTAGCTTTAGCATGTTCTAAAGAGTTTTTCGACATGGGTTCTTTTAGAGGTGTATTCTCGCGTTGGTCTGATGAACTGGGACTCAAGGTCTTGCCCAAGTTCATGTATATTTGGGTCGAGATTCTGGGACTGCCCCATCCACCTATGGGACTTTGAGTCCATCTCTAACCTACTTGGAGACATCGGTGACGTCATCGCGGTCTCTGATGATGTTATGATTAAATCGGATGCTAGAGACTGTAAGGCTATGATTTGAGTGTTCGAGACCCCTCTGAGATTCCTAGATCGGTGATCTTCCGCTTTTCCTCCCCAGATGACATCCTCATTCTAGAGGGCTCGGTGCAGCTCAGAATGGCAGGTAATCCTCTACCTAGTCACAAAGATAAATGTTTGGAATACTTTGAGCTCTTCGTCAGATCTGAAGGAATCCCTCCATCATCTTCTAAGACTCCCATATCTCTCAAAAGAACGTCTTCAGAAGCCCAAAAGGCTTCGGTGGAAGGTAATTTTCTTCTCCCAGATTCTCCTCCTAATCCCCCAATCTCAAAGGCAAACAGGTAGTAGAGGCGGAGGGTGGGCCCACCCAGATTCCTCCTAAGGGCTCTTCAGTCCCCCCTTCATCTCTGCCCCCTCAGCTGGCGCCAGTTCATGAGGAGCTTATGGTAGTCTCCCTTCAAGGAGGTCCCATAAAGATCACTAGAGCATCATGGGCTTTGTTATCTGTTGCTATCTCCGATCTGGCTACAAATTCCAAAGTTGCCCCCATTCTCATCCAAAGACTCTCCCCCAGTGGTGGTCAGTAGTTCCTCTGACTCCCTGGATGGGGCTTCCTCCTCAGCTCCCCCTCCAGGTTTCGAGCATGTTAAGAGAACCTCCAAGAAGAAATCGTCAAAGAGGATGCTGGCTCACCTACCCCACAAGAAGCATTTAGCCATCATGAAAAGGTGCTTCCCCCCAGGTAGTAAGGGCAAATCTCCATCCTCATCCTCATCTTTGCCAATTTCTTCTCGTAGCCTCAAAAAGCTCCATGATATAGTTATCAATTGTGGCATCCAAGAACCTATTGATCCAGCAGGTCTCTCTGACATTCAAGTCATGGAGAAAGAAGGGTCCATACCCTTACCATAAAGTCAGTCAGTCTTCCTGTTTTATTGGTTAAAGTTGTTCCAAGTTGGGTTATTATCTTTAGATATGAAGATATAAAGTTCAATTCCTCCAATCCTAGAACCCTTTCCAGTTTGGGGAGTAGTAGATTTGTTTGGTCTGTTTTAGATGCCTTGGATTCTAGAGGGGGTATAGCGTTAGGGTGGAAGGAGCCCTTATTTGACTGCTCTGACTCCTATATAGGTATTTTTTTTCCCACTGTTTTCCTTGCTCATAAACCCTCTAACTGTGCTTTTGCAGCTACCTCTGTTTATGCCCCCCCAATGATAAAGAAGATAGAGAAGTTTATTGGTGGGAACTTGCTAGAATTCATCAATCCTTATCTTTGCCTTGGGTGGTTTTTCGGGATTTAATGTGATCTTAAGCCTTGACAAGAGAAGTGGTAGAACTGGTTCTATTAGAGAAATTTCTACCTTCAACTCTCTCATCAATTCCATCAATCTTTCTGACCTTCCTCTAAGTGGTAGGAAGTTCACTTGGTCTAATTTTAGAGCTAATCCATCTCTTGCTAGGCTAGACAGATTTCTTATCTCTTAAGACTTTGAATTTCAATTCCCCCTTCTGGTCCAATTTGCCTTTCCTTCCTCATGCTTAGATCATTGCCCCATCATTCTAGACTCAGGGGGTCCTCCTCCACCTAAAGTGTTAAGGCTTGAAAACTCATGGTTTATCCATCAATCATTCTTTCTTTTTGTTCAATCTTGTTGGTCCTCTTTCTCCGTCCAAGGTGATCTCCCTGCTCCTCTGCCCTTTAAGATCAAACTCATAAAAAGAAAAATCAAGTGGTGGGTCAAAAATGTTCAGGGTAACTTATCCCTATCTAAATCTAAAGCTTCTTCTGACTTTCATCATCTCAACTGTCTGGAAGATACCAGACCTCTCTCTACTGTTGAACTTGCCTCTGGAGTTGAACTTAGAGATATCTTGTTCTCCTTAGCCAAAGAGGAAGAGGTTAAATAGAAGCAACGATCCAGGATCAAATGGCTTAAAGAAGGAGACAATAATTCTACCTTTTCCCACATAGTAGCTTCCAATCGAAGAAGAATCAATTTCATTCCATACCTTTTTCATAATAATTTAACCCTGACATCAGCCCTGAATATCAAACAAGCTTTTATGGATTTCTTCTCTAATCTCTTCAGTGAACAACTAGCTTCCAAACTCAGTGTAAACTAGAGTTATCTTTATCCCTCCAATCCCATATGTCTGTCCTCCCTGGATGATCCTTTCTCCACTAAAGAAATCCACAAGGCTATCTTTGACCTTCACCCAGACAAATCTCTAGGGCCGGATGGCCTCCCTATGCAGTTCTGTTGGCCTCTTTGTTTTGATGATGTTTAACAAACAATTACTACTAATGTTATTTGTCTAGTGTTTGTGTATTTTTATTTATTGTAGACAAACAATGAGTTGGAGGTTAAATGGTATTGGGCCACAACGATCATATCAAATGGAGGTTGACGGAATAGTGGTTGAAGCAATACAATTCATAGTTGAAGATCCAAGTTCATGCTTCATCTGCATGTTTACCAAGAAAAGCTCATTGAAGATCAAGTTGCTTGAGTAAATAGTTGAAGTTTTATATTATGTGTGTTAGATACTCTAAGCTCAATATCATATACACACATACACATTTTAGTGTTATATATATATATATATATATATATATATATATATATATATATATATATATATAATAATATAAAATATAATAATATTATAAATATATATATATATATATATATAGTTATATATACATATTTGATTTTTTGGTTTATAGACTTAACAACAATAATATACATCTCTTATCAAGTCTATATAATCATTTTACAATGTTTCAAAATAGTGTTTAAGTCTTTTTTCAAAAACATGTATGTTTAGTTTTCATGTTTTTGGACTATTTTGAAAAATGACGAGTTTTCACAAATGTGAAGTGCAGATCCAAAAATTCCTTTTTTTAACATGTTCATTAATATGTTTATAAACATTTTCTAAAGTTTCATAATTTTTGGAAATTTTTTGCTATTTTTAAATGCACTTCAAAGTTGAGTTTTTCTGTGCACTTCAGGTCTGTGCACGTATAGTCGACTCATAAGTCGACTCATGAGTCGGCTCACAAAATGCATCGGAGTTGTGATTTTTCTTCTGCTAGGTCAACTCATATAAGTCAACTCATAAGTCGACTTATCAGAGAGCTGTTGCACATTAACGACTAGTTTCCAGATTTGATTATTTTAATGTTTTTATGGAATTTTGTTGGATTCTTGGGCTGGTTTCTTCAAGCCTATATATACCCCTTTACATTAACTATTTCATACAACTATGATAGTGTTTTAAAACAAGTTTAAAAGAGTTTTATCAAGGGTTTAAGTTTTGATTAAAATTTGTTTAAGAAGCTTTTAAGCAATTGAGAGTTTGTCTTTGTGAAATCAATTCAACAAGAGCTTGAGGAAATCATCTATTGGTGTTTGAGCATCGAACTATTCTCCCTCGACCTCTTGATCTATTGAAAAGTTTTCTAAACTCTATTTCTAGCTCTTTTATATATTTGATTATCATTGTTATTAAGCTAGAACTATATTGAGTTTAGTTTTGATTTATATCTCTTTGTTCACACACAACCTATTGAGCTTATTGTATTTACATTCATAATATAATTTGGGGTTATGGGTTTGTGACTAAGAGTTGTGCCTAATTTAGTTCTCGCCTTGTTTAGAGAACATTAATTTGTTGTAAGCTTAATTTGTGAGGATTCACTTTGTATTACACTAGTACACCGAGAGGAGTGTGTGGTGAGAGACGGGGTCACTTCCAAGAGGAGTGGTGTCGGTTGACGAACTTAGGGAGATGTTGTATCCGAGCATTTGAGGAAGGACACGAACTAGAGACCAACACTTAGAGAGTGTAGAGTGTAGTTACATTATGAGATTGTGATCGTTGATCGGTGAGCGTTAAAAACCGATATTGTGAGGTGTAAACGTTATTCGGGTGAGTGTAAAAAACCCGGTTATGATAGTGGATTTCTTCCCGGGAGTGGGGAGCGGATACGTAGGACGGAAGGTCCGAACTCCGTGATCATATTGTGTGTTTGCATTGTTTATATTGTCCTATCACAATTGTATCTTTAGTTTAGATTGTTTATCCTTGTATTGTTTATATATCCTTACATATATTTCACCATATATGATATATCTTTTTGTTCATATTGTATATTCTTGCTCATAACATATTGTATATCTATCTTGCAAGAATAATTTGATAATAAGTTTTAATTGGCAAAAAATCGGATTAGATTAGCATAAGACCCTAATCACCTCCTCTAGGGTCTAACAATTGGTATCAGAGCTTGGTGTTCTTTGATTTAAGGTCTAATCGTCTTTAGTTAAAGATCCAAAGTTATCTTTTGTGCTAATCCAATTTTTGATTTTTGTATCTTGCTTGCATATATACATTATGGATATGCACGGTGTATCTAGTTTAGGTTATACCATCAATATTGCTCTTACATTAGATAATTTTTCCTATACCTAATGGTGTGTTAGATTTAAACTTTTTGTTCAATGTAGATACTTCGATTTATGGGAAATTATAGATGATGTTTATATTGTGCCCACTTTGGAAAAAATCTAAGTGGAATAAAAATGATCATCGTATGTTTATAATGAACAAGATTTCGTTAGAATTTTTACATAATGCGTTCGATTTATCTTTTTCTAACAAGCTCGATTCTTTTGATAGTGCTTACACATTGTGGAAACTTATAGAAGCACATCAAGGAAATTTGGAGGCAATCCGACAAGCTTTAGAGGATTCCGCTTCTAGTTCATGTGGAGCTTTACTTTCATGCACGCGACCACTAGACGATTGTAAAACCCCAAAAATTTGAATATAGTGTGATAAATAATTATAAATATATTATATGGTGAAAATAGTGTATTTTGATGTTTGAGTATTATAAGAATTGATTTGAGATCAATTCAATGTATATTTGCGAATATATGAGTGTAAATAAACAAAACATGCACAAAGGCAAAGAGTGAAAATCTGAGAATTTTGACCAGTTGAGAGTTTCTATATTTTTCAAGCTGATTCATTTAGAATCTGAACAAGTGTATAATACCAAAGTTGTAGTTCTCTTCAAGAGCTTTCCAACAAATCTTAGATCACCTTATTCTGAGGTCGTATGAGAAAGTTATAGCTAAAATACCAAAGAGAATGTTCCTAGTCAGAATGAATTTCCCAGTTCAGTCGACACATCAGTCGACTGACAGTGTCGGTCGACACATCAGTCGACCGATACGATGATTTTCAGTTTTTTTTCAGGTTTCGGGTCTGTTTTGTTTTGGTTTGGGTTTGGGTCGGGTTTAGCTGTTTGTATATATCCTTCTCCACCCGAAAACATCTCCTCTCATCCTCAGATCAGAGAAACCCTAGCCCCTCTCCCCTCTCTCAAACCCTAAGTTGTTCTTGGTGATTTGGGGAAGAAATCGGAGGATTTTCGGCGGGATTTTCAGTTTGCAGCGAAAGGAATCACTCCCCCTCAGATCCAGGAGCTCTTCATCACCTCAGAGGCGAGTAACATCTCGCCCAACCTTATCCCACTCTTTTTAAACATTTTCAATGGTTTTATTGAGATCTCTTTGGCCTAAAACGTATTTTGTGTACAAAGATTTGATTTTTATTGCATATAACATGAAGATGTGTATTTTCAGTTTGATAAATAACCTACTAATGTTTTGTGAATTTAGAATCCAGATCTGAAATGTGTTTATAAGAGATTTAACATGAGTTTGTCTTTAACATGAGATTTAACATGAGAATTGTTTTAAAAAAAATGATTTAAAACATAAATACACATGTCTAGGGTTTTGTTCATGTATTCACTTATGGGATTTCTGCCTTAGTTTAGTTCTTACATGTTAATATCAGTATTTTCATGCTTGAGATTGATGGGAATGAGTTTAGATCGAATTTGGTGTGTATAGCAATCTGTACAGGGGTTCTGCAGTCTGTCGGTCGACTGATCAGTCGACCGACGGGCACATTTTTAATCCATCAGTCGACTGATCAGTCGACTGACGGGCTGGTTTTGTTTTTCTCAGCTTCTCAGTCGACTGATCAGTCGACTGGCGAGCTGAGGCTGTGCTGCCTGAGCCTCATCAGTCGACATATGAGTCGACTGACGTCATCAGTCGACACATCAGTCGACTGATGAGCTGTTTTACATTTTTTTGATCTGTTTGAGTTGCCTTTCGGGGTCGCCTCGATAACCTGACCCCAGCTTATCACGTTAATGACTTATCTGTACATGTGGGTTGACTTATGATACAAGTTTAGACATGTACACCGAGATGCGGGTGAGTTTAGATTATGTATATCTGTCCGCCTACACTCTTCCCGTACATCGAGACACGTGCGAGTTTAGGATATGTATATCTTTCCACATATACCTTTGACAATTGCACCTCTTTACTTATAGTCCATTTGTTGGACATTCACTTTACTCAGTCCTCGTGTTGGACTATAATCCATTGAAGTCCTCGTGTTGGGCTACAATTCATTTCAGTCCTCGTGTTGGACATGCATTACTTATTTAGTCCTCGTGTTGGACACTCATTCCATTCAGTCATCGTGTTGGACATTCACTTTACTCAGTCCTCGTGTTGGACTATAATCCATTGAAGTCCTCGTGTTGGGCTACAATTTATTTCAGTCCTCGTGTTGGACATTTACATATTAGACCACGTGTTGGACTTTCACATATTAGACCACGCGCTGGACGTTTGTTAAGCTATAAGTATGACACTCATCTAAATCAGGACATAACTTGATTACATGAGATTTGGACATGATAGCTACCTAGACTGGACACGACACTTATGTGATATTGACATTTGACACTTATATGGTTTTGACGTGACTTTTGATTAAGTATTGAGATGAGTTGTTTCTTTCAGTTTATTATTCATGTATTAGACTTTGGGTTTGGTGATTAGGGATTTACAATTTGAGATAAAAGGTATATACATGAGGGTTTCCTTGTTTGGATTATTTCGCTCGACGTACCTATGCTCGTGTTGTAATTTCCTAAATACTAAAACCCATTATTTGCTAGGAATAATGATTTTAACTATTATGTAATAACTGTACTTTCTGTATACAACAAGCCCTCTCCCTTGGGGTTGGTTGTGATGTTGCTCGCTAGCGCTTTGACGCTCGTTGTCCCTCCCCCTTTCAGGTAACGAGCCAGGAGCCCGGAGAGTCGCAGGTTGAAGGCGACACGCTTTAGCGTTCAGCTGACTATTTTTTTAGATATGTTTTATTTTGGAGCTCCACTGTAGACTTTGTTTAGATGTTTGAGGACTTTATTCTAGATGTTGTAAAGGCTGTGTGCCTTATTTCCTTTACTCAGACTTATTGTATTTGAGATTTGATAAGAACTCCAGTTTATTCATTTCAGATATTGACTTTGTAGTTCTATATGTTGGATGATGAAATATCATTTTGATCTCTTTCATTTCATCAGTATCTCTTGTATTATCTTTTACTTGCTTTTGTACCTACACCTGTTGTTGACTCTACTAGAGAGATGTTAATTGTGATGGTGAAACATGTTATTGCACGGTGTGGTGCATGGCAGGTTTGACATTCTTGGTTTCACCGAGGACTGCAGCCTCGTGTGAACCCAGGGGCGTCACAGTTGGTATCAGAGCTCTAGTTCCAGTATCCTTAGGATCATCCTGTGTCGAGTCGTGGAGCTAGGATAGAGTTTCCTAGGATTCATGTATAGAGTCCGTAAGGATTTCCTAGTATGAGTGAGGACGATATATGCGTATATCTCAAAATTTTAAGAA